>NC_079189.1:318486812-318726812 GCF_029499605.1 Hyla sarda | reverse complement strand
ATACATATTACACATATCATACATCCATATAATACACACCATACATACATACATATTACACACATCATACATACATATTACCCACACCATACATACATATTACACACACCATACATACATATAATACACACCATACATACATATTACACACACCATACATACATATTACACACATCATACATACATATTACACACATCATACATACATATTACACACATCATACATACATATTACACACATCATACATACATATTACACACATCATACATACATATTACACACATCATACATACATATTACACACACCATACATACATATTACACACACCATACATACATATTACACACATCATACATACATATTACACACACCATACATACATAATACATCCATAATACATACATAATACACACCATACATACATATTACACACACCATACATACATATTACACACATCATACATACATACATAATACACACCATACATACATATTACACACACCATACATACATATTACACACATCATACATACATACATAATACACACCATACATACATATTACACACACCATACATACATATTACACACACCATACATACATATTACACACATCATACATACATATTACACACACCATACATACATACATACATACGTACATATTACACACACCATACATACATATTACACACATCATACATACATATTACACACATCATACATACATATTACACACACCATACATACATATTACAAACACCATACATACACATTACACACACCATACATACATATAATACACACCATACATACATATTACACACACCATACATACATATTACACACATCATACATACATATTACACACATTATACATACATATTACACACATCATACATACATATTACACACACCATACATACATATTACACACATCATACATACATATTACACACATCATACATATATATTACACACACACCATACATACATATTACACATATCATACATACATATAATATACACCATACATACATATTACACATATCATACATACATATTACACACACCATACATACATATTACACACATCATACATACATATTACACACATCATACATACATATTACACACACCATACATACATATTACACATATCATACATACATATAATACACACCATACATACATATTACACACACCATACATACATATTACACACACCATACATACATATTACACACACCATACATACATACATACATAATACACACCATACATACATATTACACATATCATACATCCATATAATACACACCATACATACATACATATTACACACATCATACATACATATTACACACACCATACATACATATTACACACACCATACATACATATAATACACACCATACATACATATTACACACACCATACATACATATTACACACATCATACATACATATTACACACATCATACATACATATTACACACATCATACATACATATTACACACATCATACATACATATTACACACATCATACATACATATTACACACATCATACATACATATTACACACATCATACATACATATTACACACACCATACATACATAATACATCCATAATACATACATAATACACACCATACATACATATTACACACACCATACATACATATTACACACATCATACATACATACATAATACACACCATACATACATATTACACACACCATACATACATATTACACACATCATACATACATACATAATACACACCATACATACATATTACACACACCATACATACATATTACACACACCATACATACATATTACACACATCATACATACATATTACACACACCATACATACATACATACATACGTACATATTACACACACCATACATACATATTACACACATCATACATACATATTACACACATCATACATACATATTACACACACCATACATACATATTACAAACACCATACATACACATTACACACACCATACATACATATAATACACACCATACATACATATTACACACACCATACATACATATTACACACATCATACATACATATTACACACATTATACATACATATTACACACATCATACATACATATTACACACACCATACATACATATTACACACATCATACATACATATTACACACATCATACATATATATTACACACACACCATACATACATATTACACATATCATACATACATATAATATACACCATACATACATATTACACATATCATACATACATATTACACACACCATACATACATATTACACACATCATACATACATATTACACACATCATACATACATATTACACACACCATACATACATATTACACATATCATACATACATATAATACACACCATACATACATATTACACACACCATACATACATATTACACACACCATACATACATATTACACACACCATACATACATACATACATAATACACACCATACATACATATTACACATATCATACATCCATATAATACACACCATACATACATACATATTACACACATCATACATACATATTACACACACCATACATACATATTACACACACCATACATACATATAATACACACCATACATACATATTACACACACCATACATACATATTACACACATCATACATACATATTACACACATCATACATACATATTACACACATCATACATACATATTACACACATCATACATACATATTACACACATCATACATACATATTACACACATCATACATACATATTACACACACCATACATACATATTACACACACCATACATACATATTACACACATCATACATACATATTACACACACCATACATACATATTACACACATCATACATACATATTACACACATCATGCATACATATTACACACATCATACATAAATATTACACACACCATACATATTACACACATCATACATTCCACCCCCCTCCCGTCCTCGGTCTGTGCACTTTTCTTACCTGCGGCAGCCATGTTGGGGTCAGAGGCCGGGCACGTCCACTCCCATCTGCTGCACACTTTGCACCATCGCCCACTTCTTCCTCATGCCGAGGAATGAACACTCGGTGCCAGGAGTTGCGGCCAGGAGCATCTCAGGAATGGAAGGAGACGTGCGCAGCTGCGGGGCAGCCCCTGCGTCTGCAGTTAGCGCAGCAGTGTGCGCGGCCAGGGAAGGGGGAGGAGCGGCCCGGAGGAAGGGGAAAAGAGTGACCCAGAGGAAGGGGGGATAGAGCGGCCGGAGGACAGGGGATAGAGCGGCCGGAGCCGCAAATTCCGCAAATAAAAAAAAATGCATTTTTAAACATCTGGTGTGCCCTGAAAGTCTTTCAGGGCACACCGGATGTTTAAAAATGCATTTTTTTTTTTAATTTGCGGCTCCGGCCGCTCTATCCCTGCTGCCTGCTGCCATACATGATGGGGATGTAGTCCTGAACTGTGAGCCTACATTATGTAGGCTCACAGCTCAGGACTACATCCCCATCATGTATGATTGTGACTGTCGGGGATGTCTGGTGGGGCTGGGGTTTAGTAGGGAGAAAAAAAAAAAGTCCTGCAGCAGCGGGCCGCGTCCGTGCGCACGCCTATGCTTAATCTATTCCCTGAGAAGTACACGTTTCGTTATCAACAAGATAACATGGAAAAAGCAACTGATGCAACGCAGTCCTGTCACTTCCGCAACATCAAGGTCCACAAACTTGAAAAAAGGGGCCTGGGGAGTCAAGGGGACATGCATTAACCAGTGTCTAGCAATGTAGGCAACAAAGCCATCCCAAAACTCTTGGGTCTTTGAACAACCACAAATTCTGTGACAGAAGTCTGTGCCGGGGCTGTTATGTTTTGGACAAGAAGTAATTCTATCACAGATGGTGAAAGAAGCAGGTTAGATTAAAGCCTAGGTAGACAAAAAAGGTTTCCCTCCAACCTTTGTTGAGGATGGCCAGAACCTTTGCCCACCCACCCAGAATCTTGTCCCAGAGTTCATAATCCTGCAAACTATACCCCCATTTGGCAAAGAACTTGTGCTTGGATACTTTCAGGAGGCAGTAATTAAAGCACCTATAAAGGCCTGACAGGCACACCTTTCTAGGCTTACAACAAGGAGGCCCGATGTCTTGAGGAATTGAGAGTAGATTTTTTCACTAGGTTTAACATGTGATCTATTCACCAGTACACCCTTCCTGTCCTCCAGGGACACATCCACTGCATTCATGTCGCCACCCAAATTTTGTAGGGAATTTAATCAAAAGAATAGTCGCCTCCAGAGATTGAAAATACTGCTTATTTTTCGCCATTGGGAGCATAGCAGCTGTATAGACTGTAATCATTACCCTCGTAAAGCAGTTGAAGCCGCACCCCACGACCCTCCCCATCCACCTTCTTATCTAACACAGTCCCCACAAAGTTCCCATGGATAAGGAACAAAGTGCCTGCCTTAACGCCTACCGCTAGCGACCCAATTGCCTCCCCCATACATAACCTACGGACTTATCATATGTACCACATACATGACATTCCAGGAGATCACTCGCATGGCTTTAGTACATGCCACGATTCTAGATCATTAGAACTTCACAGTGAGCAACATGTACATTTTGAACCAAACAGCCCCCCTAACCACAGTGAACAAACAGTTGCAGCATAAGGTGCACAATCTCAATGGATGCCGGGAAACAGCAGGCAAAAGTGCTGGTCCACTGGTGCACCCAGATGGCCCAGAGTATAGCAGTCTTGCCAAGCCCCTCCAAGGGGACCATATGAACAGAGACGCCTCGGATAGTAACTGCCGGAAACACATGACATGAACCCAAAAAGTACAAGGCAAACAACTAAAATGAAAAAGATACAATCAGGACAGTTATCCCCCAGCCCCCTCCAGCGGTTGTCAGCCTGGGTATAACTACAACATAATGGGCCACATACCAAACTGTTACATGAAAGGGCTATCCCAAGATTTAAACTAATCCCCAACCACAGAACTGCTAACCCAACTGATATTTGCACCTTTAGGCCCTGCCTAATAGAACCAGTGTATTAACGGGGGAACTCCGCCCCTAGACATCTTATCCCCTATCCAAAGGATAGAGGATAAGATGTCTGATCGCCAGGGTCCCACCGCTGGGACCCCCGCGATCTCTGCTGCGGCAATGCAGTCATCGGGTGCACAGAGCGAACTTCCCTCTGTGCCTGATGACTAGCAATGCACTGACGTCACGGCCACACCCCTCGTAGACTTGCATAAGATGTCTGATCGCGGGCGACCCATCGCTGGGACCCCAGCGTTCCGCACCTGCAGGCTGCTGCACCGGAGGCTTGAGACCGTCATGGTCATGCCCCCTCAAGGCCTCATGAGCCTCCGATGCAGCAGCAGGCGTTCTAAACGAACGTCGGGTGCTGCAGGGAGATTGCGGGGATAAGATGTCTAGGGGCGGAGTACCACTTTAAACAGTGCAACGTTTTATGAAAGCAATCAAACAAATGCATGTTCAATTTTTGACTTGACCAAAAAATAGTGTAACATCTGTTCAATAAAGTGTTCCTTAAAAATAATCCCAGGTTTGAAAACAAAAAGAAAATGTTTCCATACAGACGGGAGCATAGCTTAAATGCTGCATCTTGCACCAAAACTGATCAAAAATTTGGCATAAATTAAAACAACTAATAAGGAGTCTAAACTTAGAATCAACAGTATAGATATGCACCAAATGCAGATTGTCTAGTTTAAGTTTCAACTTGGTAGGAGACAATAATAGTAAATCTGGCTTGCTGTACATTGGCAATAGCGTGTTATGTGTTTCTCAATAATGATTAAACTACAGACAATATAGGTAAAGTAACATACATCTCTTCCATGGTCGTCTATATATATCATTGACAAATATGTTGCTGTGATAATATTGTTCCTCTTGCAGAATTTCTTTAGGAAACGAAATAAGCATCCGAGACGTAGCAAGTTTATGCTTCATGAAATTCTGAATATTTAAAAAAAATTAAATAAAAAATACTGCTTATTATTGTGCATAGTATAGATTTATGTACTACCAATGTTAATCTATAAATAAATAATATATAAGGAACCTATTATAACTAATTTAGGGCTGGTTTTATTAAGTCATATGAACATCTGTGTCCAAGCTATGTTTTTGTAAACACACAAATCTGTTCACATATTGTTTTTCCCTTCACTAAAAGTAAACATATCTCAGAAAGAAAAATATAATGTATGCCAATGTAAAGGCATACAGTGGCCTACGCCTTTATTGACTCCTATTGTAAAAACAATTATACTTTTTGGTACATGTTTTTTTTTTCCTTACTATATCCATGTGTATAGAAAAGCACAGTAGACTAGGCTTTTCTAAACAGAAAATAAAAAAGTACAAACTTTTGGCATATGCTAAGTGCGTAGGCTCTTTAAATAGATTTTATGTATGTGTCAAGGGTAGGATATGCTCCCCCAGTATATATGCACAACCACATGTGGGGTTGAGCACCCTGCCAGTTGAGACCATCTCTCTTTTTCGTTATTTAAGTCTTATACTTGGAGATTTAAAACTCCACATTTTATGCACCTTTATTACCACTCTAGGCTGCATTCAGGTTCACCTGTGAGGCCGGCATACATACTCAGCCACTTGGGTGGGGCTTATAGCCTGTCTCCCTCCTCCCACTGTATGTGTGCCCAGTTCCCACTGGAGGTAACTGGGAGCGAGCTGTAAGTCGGACCTAATGCTGCTGTAATTGCCCACTGGCCCCTGGTTTTGCTTATCAGGCACAGGTAAGTTAGTGCTAGGTCCCGTGCCATTTGAGAAACCTTGGCGTGGTGTGCGGGCTCAGGTATGTCCTTCATATAAGGATATACTGGCTAATGTCTCAATTTTAACATCAGTGTTGAGGGTTAGCCAATGTCATTGTTACATCCACCACAGTAGTGTACCTATCCCTATATATTATTATTCTAATTTTTACACATCCGCACCGCTTATCTGGTGTAGGATGTTAATGTGGCACTTGTAGTCTGTTGCAGGCATCCCCCACCGTATGCATTTTTATGCTGGGGATCACCCTTAGCAACAGACTACAAAGGGTAGGATCTGCTCCTCCAGTATATATGCACAACCGCATGTGGGGTTGAGGACCTCCTGCCTGCCAGTTGAGACCATCTCTCTTTTTCGTTATTTAAGTCTTATACTTGGAGATGTAAAACTGCACATTTTATGCACCTTTATTACCACTCTAGGCTGCATTCAGGTTCACCCGTGAGGCCGGCATACATACTCAGCCACTTGGGTGGGGCTTATAGCCTGTCTCCCTCCTCCCACTGTATGTGTGCCCAGTTCACACTGGAGGTAATTGGGATAGAGCTGTGAGTCGGACCTAATGCTGCCGTAATAGCCCACTGGCCCCTGGTTTTGCTTATCAGGCACAGGTAGGTTAGTGCTAGGTCCCGTGCCATTTGAGAAACCTTGGCGTGGTGTCCGGGCTCAGGTATGTCCTTCCTATAAGGATATACTGGCTAATGTCTCAATTTTAACATCAGTGTTGCGGGTTAGCCAATGTCATTGTTACATCCACCACTGTAGTGTACCTATCCCTATATATTATTATTCTAATTGTTACACATCCGCACCGCTTATCTGGTGTAGGATGTTAATGTGGCACTTGTAGTCTGTTGCAGGCATCCCCCACCATATGCATTTTTATTCTGGGGATCACCCTTAGCAACAGACTACAATAGTAGGATCTGCTCCCTTAGTATATATGCACAACCGCATGTGGAGTTGAGCACCCCCTGCCTGCCAGTTGAGACCATCTCTCTTTTTCGTTATTTATGTATGTGTCGGCAGATTTCCCGAAACACATTATTTGCACAGGGGCCCTCTGCTGTCTGTGTCGGCCCCTGAGTAACCTCATACACAATCCTTTATGAAGAACTACAAATATTACAACTAATACATTATTCACTCTTGGTAAAATATCTACTCTTGCCCCCTTACTCCCCATGGCAATTGTCACTGCACTATCTTGGTGTAGGTGTTTACTCTGTGTACTTTGTGTTTGGTTTAGATATGAAAAAGTTCATGAAATAACATTATTTATACTGATAAAATTTGTAATTGTGAATGAACAACTGTCACCCAGACATATGCTGCAGTAATCTAAATAGATATGGAGCCACAATTGTCCAATTTTTTTTCCAGTTTTGCTAGAGCTAGCAAATGAACCTACCTCATACTCATAGTCCAACGAAAGAAACCTAAATACTGGAAACAGAAAACTGTTCATTTCTCAGCATCAGGATACCTGCAAAAAATAATATAATTTAGTTAAAATAGTTTAATATATATATATATATATATATATATATATATATATACAGCAACAGAAGAATGCAGCAGCACACTGCCAGCACAAGGATATAGGTGAAACATGAATATGCAGTTAAAACATGGAGAGCTATACAGCTATGGTGTAATAGATGCAAATGTGAAACTATGAAATAGTGAGGCACTTAGCTCGCAGATTTGTCTCTGTCGGCGGTCAAAT
The DNA here is from genome assembly GCF_029499605.1 of Hyla sarda. Classification (NCBI taxonomy): domain Eukaryota; kingdom Metazoa; phylum Chordata; class Amphibia; order Anura; family Hylidae; genus Hyla; species Hyla sarda. Next base: position 318,718,178 of record NC_079189.1, on the reverse strand, counting down.
AGCTTGGACCGTCCCACCGCGATAAGGTGGCCTCATTGGGACGGACCCTACACTGTGAATATGCCTCTGTGTGAACAGTTCAGTAAGCATGGCAGGGTCTGTAACATCCAAGACACCTTATATACACACCTGATAGAGGTGGGTGGGGTGCAAGACCAACATGGAGGTAGCCACTCCCCCTTATGTGCAATACAGACAAAGAATAAGTCAGCCAGCACTTTAGTTGATACCAAACTATTATATGGACCTGGCCTGCAGGTGCACGCTACTAGGCTAGATATACAGCAACAGAAGAATGCAGCAGCACAATGCCAGCACAAGGATATATAAGTGCTTTCTTTCTACATAAGAAAAGTATCACACATTCATATAAACCCACAACTGGAGGAAATGTCTAAGTATTGTAATTACAATTAAACCTGCATCTTGCTGGTAATATATCTGGAATTCAAATGATGTAGAAACATTAAACAAAACAGTAACGCCGAGCGCTCCGGGTCTCGCTTCTCCCTCGGAGTGCTCGCGGCATTACACTCCTGCTTGCAGCGCCCCGGTCAGACTCGCTGACCGGGAGCGCTGCTCTGTATCCCTCGGCGGGGATGCGATCCCCGCGGGGGATGTGCCCATCCGCGGGTCGCATCCCGTGTCACTCACCGGCCCCGTCCTTCTGCTCAGTCCCGGCGCGCACGTCCCTGCTCTCTAGGGCGCGCACGTGCCAGGTCTCTCAGATTTAAAGGGCCAGTGCACCATTAATTGGTGCCTGGCCCAATTAGTTCTAATCTCTCCCTACACTATAAAAACCCACTTCCCCTTCCTGTCCCTGCCGGATCTTGTTGCCTTGTGCCCTGTGAAAGCGTTATAATGTGTTCCCTAGCCTGTGTACCCAGACCTTCTGCTGTTGCCCCTGACTACGATCCTCGCTGCCTTCCCTGACCTTCTGCTACGTCTGACCTCGCCTCTGTCTAGTCCTTGCGCCAGTCTCAGCTGCCAGAGAGGTCGAGTCTCTATTGGGGAACATGACCTGGTGAACACCAGTAACTAATTAGAACCGATTCCCCAGTACAACCCGTGTCATCGCCTCGCTGGCACAGAGGATCCACCTCCAGTGTTCTCACCAGCCGCTAGTCCGGACCCTGACAGTAGATCCGGCAATGGATCTCGCTGAGATGCCGAGTGTTGCTGATCTGACTACCGTTGTTGTCCAGCAGTCCCAGCAGATCGCCCAACAAGGACTACACCTGACGCAGATGACTGCCATGCTCCAGCAGCTTCTGCCTGCCCAGCGTCAATCTTCTTCTCCTCTACACCGAGTTGCTGCAACTACCCCCAGAGTCCGCTTGTCTCTTCCAGAGAAATTTGATGGGGACTCTAAGATGTGCTGGGGATTCCTGTCCCAATGTTCCCTGCACCTAGAATTGATGTCGGACCAGTTCCCCACAGAACAGTCAAAGTTGGCTTTCGTGGTCAGTTTGTTATCTGGAAAGGCCTTGTCCTGGGCCACACCACTGTGAGACCGCAACGATCCTGCCACTGCTTCAGTCCAGTCCTTCTTTTCCGAAGTACGCAGTGTCTTTGAGAAGCCAGCCCGGCTTCCTCTGCCGAGACGGCTCTTCTGAATCTCGTCCAAGGGAGCTCTTCAGTGGGAGAATATGCTATCCAGTTTCGCAACCTCGCCTCTGAACTAGCTTGGAACAATGAGGCCCTCTGCGCGACCTTCAAGAAAGGTTTATCCAACCACATCAAAGATGTTCTGGCCGCACGAGAAATTCCTGCTACCTTGCCTGAACTCATCCAGTTGGCCACCCGCATAGATATGCGTTTCACCAAGAGACGCTTGGAGCTCCGCCAAGAAAAGGATCTTTGTTCACACCCGACGGTTTCCTCGCTTGGGACCTCTCTATCTGCAACCTACCCCTGTGCCTCCCGCCGAGGAGGCTATGCAAGTGGACCGGTCTCGCCTGACCCAAGAAGAGAGGACTCGCCGCAGAAATGGAAATCTGTGCTTGTACTGTGCCAGTACTGGACATTTCCTTATAGACTGTCCTATTTGTCCTCCGCGTCTGTGGAAACACATGCACCTAGTTAACGTGGGAGAGGCATTACTAGGTGTGAATTCCTCCTCTCCACGCCTGACTATTCCAGTGCGGGTTCCTCCATCCGCTAACTCCTCCTTCTCTGCGGTGGCCTTCCTGGACTCTGGTTCGGCAGGAAACTTTATTGAAGCCTCATTCATCAACAGATTTAATATTCCAGTTATTCGTCTCTTCAAACCCTTCTTCATCTCATCTGTAAACGGAGAGAATCTGGACTGCACCGTGCGTTACCGCACAGAACCCTTACTCATGACTGTTGGAGTACTCCACCAAGAAAAAATGTAATTCTTTGTTTTGCCAAATTGTACCTCGGACATTTTGCTTGGCTTGCCCTGGCTCCTGCAACATACTCCTACCCTCGACTGGACCACTGGGGACATTAAGTCCTGGGGAGCTTCCTGCCACAAACATTGCCTTAAATCTGTACCAATCAGCCAAGTCCACGTCGCTGCTCCAGTGCCTGGTCTTCCCAAGGCCTACCAGGACTTTGCTGACATCTTTAGTAAAAAACAAGCGGAGGTCTTGCCACCACAACTGTCCTATTAACTTGCTCCCTGGTACCACACCACCCCGTGGCGGAATTTATCTTCTCTCCGCTACAGAGACCAAGGCATGTCTGAATACATCCAGGAAAATCTTGAGAGAGGTTTCATTAGGAAGTCTTCTTCGCCTGCCGGAGCGGGGTTCTTCTTCGTGGCTAAGAAGGATGGCTCACTACGCCCCTGCATAGACTATCGTGGCCTCAATAAAATTACAATAAAGAACCGTTACCCTCTGCCTCTCATCTCTGAGCTCTTCGACAGACTGCACGGAGCAAAAGTGTTTACTAAGCTTGACCTCAGGGGCGCCTTTAACCTCATTAAAATTCGTGAAGGTGATGAGTGGAAAACCGCTTTTAATCCCTTCACGACGAGCGACGTACATGTAGGGCGCCTCGAAGTGTCACTTGGCGCGCGGCGACATACATGTACGTCGCAAGGTTCCGGGAGCGCCGCGTCACTGGTAGCGGTGATCAGGCTGGGATGACTAACAGCAGGCATCCCGACACATCGCCGAGTGGGGTCCTGACCCCCCCATGACCGCGATGGGTGCAAATCGCAGGTCAATTCAGACATCTGCGCGATTCCGGGTCATACGGGTCACTGGTGATCCGGTGACCCTGAAAATAGGAGGGATCGGGGGTGTCCGAGACACCCTCGATCCCCCTGAAGGGATAGGAGTTTGGTGGCAAGGGTGCCACCCCTCCTATTGGTCGGCCGAGCGACTGACCGATAGCAGACCGGGGGAGGGTGGGTTAAAGTTCGGTTCCCCCACTTTGCCCACCTATCGGTGTCCGGGCAAAACGGGGGAACTGTCCAGGGAAGGTCGGCGCCGAAGGTCCCCCACGTGCGGCGGCGGCAGCAATACTTCCGGGTCCTGTTAGGTGAGTTGTTGCCTACCAACATCCGGAGGGCCACAGTTTACAGTGGTCTCTAAACCGTGGCCCTCCAGATGTTGCAAACCTTCAACTCCCAGCATCTCTGGGCATGCTGGGACTTGTAGTTTTGCAATATTTAGAGGGGTTCAGGTTGTAGATCACTAAGTGGTCTCAAACTGTAGCCCTCCAGATGTTGCAAAACTACAACTCTCAGCATGCCTAGACAGCAGTTTGCTGTCTGGGCATGCTGCGAGTTGTAGTTTTGCAACATCTGGAGGGCCACAGTTTTGAGACCACTGGACAGTGATTTACAACCTGAACCCCTCTAAATCTTGCAAAACTACAACTCCCAGCATTCAGGAACAGCATAAGGCTGTCTTGGCATGCTGGGAGTTGTACTTGCGTGCCTCCAGCCATTGCATAACTACATCTCCCAGCATGCCCTTCCGCAATCAGTACACACTGGGAGTTGTAGTTTTGCAACAGCTGGAGGCCCACTGGTTGGAAAATACTGAGTTGGGTCATAGAACCTAACTCAAGGTTTTCCAACCAGTGTGCCTCCAGCTGTTGCAAAACTACAACTCCCAGCATGCATGGTCTGTCAGTGCATGCTGGGAGTTGTAGTTTTGACCCCCCTCCCATGTGAATGTACAGGCTACAATCACACTGGCGGCAGATTACAGTGAGTTCCCCGCTTCAAATTTGAGCTGCGGCAAATTTTCCGCCGCAGCTCAAACTCCTAGCGGGAGCCTCAGTGTAATCTGCCTCAAGTGTGAATGTAACCTAAAAACACTACACTACACTAACATAAAATAAAGAGTAAAACACTACATATACACACGTACACTGCCCCCCCTACCACCCCCCTTCCCCAATAAAAATGAAAAACGTATTGTACGGCAGTGTTTCTAAGATGGAGCCTCCAGCTGTTGCAAAACAAAAACTCCCAGCATTTCTGGACAGCAATTGACTGTCCAAGAATGCTGGGAGTTTTACACAGCTGGTGGCACCCTGTTTGGGAATAACTGGCATAGAATACCCCTATGTCCACCCCTATGCAAGTCCCTAATTCAGGCCTCAAATGCACATGGCGCTCTCACTTTGGAGTCCTGTCGTATTTCAAGACAACAGAATAGGGTCACATATGGGGTATCGCCGTACTCAGGAGAAATTGCCTTACAAATTTTAGGGGGCTTTTTCTCCTTTTACCCCTTATGAAAAGGAACAGTTGGGGTCTACACCAGCATGTTAGTGTAAAAAAAGAAACATTTTTACACTAACATGCTGGTGTTGCCCTATACTTTTCATTTTCACAAGAGGTAAAAGGGAAAAACGCCCCCAAAATTTGTAACGCAATTTCTCCCGAGTACGGAGATACCCCATATGTGGCCGCAAAGTGCTCTGGGGGCGCACAACAAGGCCCAGAAGGGAGAGTGCACCATGTACATTTGAGGTGATTTGCACAGGGGTGGCTGATTGTTACAGCGGTTCTGACAAACGCAAAAAAACAACAACATACCCACATGTGACCCCATTTTGGAAACTACACCCCTCACGGAATGTAATAAGGGGTGCAGTGAGAATTTACACCCCACAGGTGTCTGACGGATCTTTGGAACAGTGGTCCGTGAAAATAAAAAATTTAGCACAGTCCACTGTTCCAAAGATCTGTCAGACACCAGTGGGGGGTAAATGCTCACTGTACCCCTCATTCCATTCTGTGAGGGGTCTAGTTTCCAAAATGGTATGCCATGTGTTTTTTTTTTTTTTTTTTGCTGTCCTGGCACCATAGGGGCTTCCTAAATGCGACATGCCCCCCCGTGCAAAATTTGCTCTCAAAAAGCCAAATATGACGCCTTCTCTTCTGAGCATTGTAGTTCGCCCGCAGTGCACTTCAGTTCCACTTATGGGGTACCTCCATACTCAGAAGAGATGGGGTTGCAAATTTTGGGGGGTCTTTCTGCTATTAACCCTTGCAAAAATGTGAAACTTGGGGGGAAACCCACATTTTAGTGAAAAATATATATTTTTTTTACATATGCAAAAGTCGTGAAACACCTGTGGGGTATTAAGGCTCACTTTATCCCTTGTTACCTTCCTCAAGGGGTCTAGTTTCCAAAATGGTATGCCATGTGTTTTTTTTTTTTGCTGTCCTGGCACCATAAAGGCTTCCTAAATGCAACATGCCCACCAAGCAAAATTTGCTCTCAAAAAGCCAAATATGACGCCTTCTCTTCTGAGCATTGTAGTTCGTCCGCAGTGCACTTCAGGTCCACTTATGGGGTACCTCCATACTCAGAAGAGATGGGGTTACGAATTTTGGGGGGGTCTTTTCTGCTATTAACCCTTTAAAAAATGTGAAATTTGGGGGGAAACCAACATTTTAGTGAATTTTTTTTTTTTTTTTTACATATGCAAAAGTCGTGAAACACCTGTGGGGTATTAAGGCTCACTTTATTCCTTGTTATGTTCCTCAAGGGGTCTAGTTTCCAAAATGGTATGCCATGTGTTTTTTTTTTTTGCTGTTCTGGAACCATAGGGGCTTCCTAAATGTGACATGCCCCCCAAAAACCATTTCAGAAAAACGTACTCTCCAAAATCCCCTTGTCGCTCCTTCGCTTCTGAGCCCTCTACTGCGTCCGCCGAACATTATAGACATATGAGGTATGTGCTTACTCGAGAGAAATTGGGTTACACATACAAGTATACATTTTCTCCTTTTACCCCTTGTAAAAATAAAAAAATTGGGTCTACAAGAACATGCGAGTGTAAAAATTTTGAATTTTCTAAAGGGTTAAAACATTTACTGAATGTCATTTTGAATACTTTGGGGGGTGCAGTTTTTATAATGGGGTCATTTATGGGGTATTTCTAATATGAAGACCCTTCAAATCCACTTCAAACCTGAATTGGTCCCTGAAAAATTGTGAGTTTGAAAATTTTGTGAAAAATTGGAAAATTGCTGCTGAACTTTGAAGCCCTCTGGTGTCTTCCAAAAGTAAAAACTCGTCAATTTTATGATGCAATCATATTATTGTATATTTATTGTATATGTGAATCAATCATATTATTGTATATTTAATGTATATGTGAATCCCCAAAATTTTTTGGGGGGAATATCCATTTTCCTTACAAGCAGAGAGCTTCAGAGTTAGAAAAATGCAAAATTTTAAATTTTTTCATAAAATTTGGGGATTTTTCACCAAGAAAGGATGCAAGTTACCTCAAAAATTTACCACTATGTTAAAGTAGATTATGTCACGAAAAAACTATCTCAGAATCAGAATGATAAGTAAAAGCATTCCAGAGTTATTAATGTTTAAAGTGACAGTGGTCAGATTTGCAAAAAAGAGCTTCGTCCTAGAGGTGAAAATGGGCCACTTCGAATATATCGTCATGCCATTTGGACTTTGCAATGCCCCTGCAGTTTTTCAAGATTTTGTCAACGAAATCTTTCAGGACTTACTGTATACCTGCGTAATGGTCTATCTTGATGACATACTAATCTTCTCCTCCAACCTAGAGGAACACCGCCTCCATGTTTGTCAAGTGCTCCAGCGCCTCAGTGTTAACCATCTCTACGCCAAAATTGAAAAATGCCTCTTTGAACGTAGCTGTCTTCCTTTCCTTGGATACCTGGTCTCTGGGCAAGGTCTTCAAATGGACCCCGACAAGCTCTCCGCGGTCTTGGATTGGCTGCGCGCCTCGGGACTTCGCTCTATCCAGCGCTTCCTCGGATTCGCTAATTACTACCGTCAGTTCATCCCCCACTTCTCCACTATCCTGGCTCCTATTGTGGCACTGACAAAGAAAGATGCGAATCCGAGATCCTGGTCTCCCCAAGCGGAAGAAGCTTTTACTCGCCTTAAGGCCGCCTTCGCTTCCACCCCAGTCTTGACTAGGCCCGATCCCCTGAAACCATTCTTCCTTGAGGTAGACACCTCTTCGGTAGGAGCCGGGGCGGTTCTCCTTAAAAAACCCGCTAAAGGAAAAAACGTCACTTGCGTTTTTTTCTCTAAGACTTTTTCTCCTCCTGAGAGGAACTACGCTATTGGTGACCGTGAATTGCTGGCCATTAAGTTGACACTAGAGGAATGGAGACATCTCCTGGAAGGATCCCTTCACCCTATCACCATCTACACTGACCACAAAAATCTGTCCTACCTACAGTCCGCCCAGTGCTTAAATCCTCGCCAGCCAGGTGGTCATTGTTTTTTGCCCGCTTCAATTTCCAGATCCATTTTTGTCCTGCAGACAAGAATGTCATGGCGGATGCCCTATCACGTTCCACCGATGCCATGGAAGCTGAAGCCTCTCCCCAACACATCATCCCTCCTGAGTGTCTGATCTCTGCTGCTCCTGCTTCTCTGGTGCCAGTTCCTCCAGGAAAAACTTATGTCCCTCCACGTCTTCGCCTCCGGACTCATAAATGGGGTCACTCCTCCCACTTGGCGGGTCAGGCTGGAATCAAGAAATCCATTCAGTTGATTGCCAGACACTATTGCTGGCCTGCCTTTGAAAAAGATGTGACTGAGTTCGTACGCTCCTGTACTGTCTGTGCACGTGACAAGACTCCTCGCCAGAGGCCTGCGGGTCTTCTCCTTCCTCTGCCGGTGCCCGAACAGCCTTGGTCACACATAGCGATGGACTTCGTAAATGACCTTCCTGTATCCCATGGCAACACTGTCAATTGGGTGGTCGTTGATCGATTCTCCAAAATGGCTAATTTTGTCCCGCTTCCTGGTCTCGCTTCTGCACCACAGTTGGCGAAGCAATTATTTTTGCACATTTTTCGTCTCCACGGACTGCCTACGCATATCGTCTCTGATAGAGGTGTTAAATTCATCTCGAAATTCTGGAGAGCACTCTACACCCAATTGAAAATTAAATTGAATTTTTCCTCCGCCTACCACCCGCAGTCCAATGGTCAAGAGAGTGAACCAGATCCTTGGTGACTACCTGCGACATTTTGTCTCCTCCCGCCAAGATGATTGGGCCGACCTGTTACCCTGGGCTGAATTCTCGTACAATTTCAAAAACTCTGAATCTTCAGCCAAGTCCCCATTCTTTGTAGTGTACGGCCGTCACCCGCTTCCCCCCCTCCCCATTCCCACTTCATCTGGAGTTCCTGCCATGGATGAATTCACCCGGGACTTTTCTTCGATTTGGAAAGAGACTCAAAAGTCGCTCTCACTGGCCTCCTCTCGAATGAAGAAACATGCGGATAAGAAGAGAAGAATTCCTCCTGTCTTTACCCCTGGTGACAAAGTGTGGCTCTCCGCCAAATATATTCGGTTTCGTGTCCCTAGCTACAAGCTGTGTCCACGTTACCTCAGGCCATTTAAAGTCCAAAGTCAAATCAACTCTGTCTCCTACAAGCTCCATCTTCTTCCTTCTCTTCGTATTCCTAACTCCTTTCATGTTTCCCTTCTCAAACCTCTCATTCTTAACCGCTTTTCCCCCAAGGTCACCGTTCCTGCTCCTGTCACTGGGTCCTCTGACGTCTTCTCGGTAAAAGAAATCCTCGCCTCCAAGGTTGTCAGAGGTAAAAAAAAAATTCTTGTTGACTGGGAGAATTGTGGCCCCGAGTAGAGGTCTAGGGAGCCCGAGGACAATATCCTCGACAAGGAGCTCATCCATAGGTTCCTGGGCTCCAAAAAGAGGGGGAGACCTAAGGGGGGGGGGAGTACTGTAACGCCGAGAGCTCCGGGTCCCGCGTCTTCCCCGGAGCGCTCGCGGCGTTCTGTTAACAGCAGCGCTCCTGTCACGATGCCGGCTGGCAGGAGGTGGATCCTCTGTGCCAGAGAGGGATTGGCGAGGACCGTGCTAGTGGACCGGTTCTAAGTCACTACTGGTTTTCACCAGAGCCCGCCGCAAAGCGGGATGGTCTTGCTGCGGCGGTAGTGACCAGGTCGTATCCACTAGCAACGGCTCAACCTCTCTGACTGCTGAAGATAGGCGCGGTACAAGGGAGTAGACAGAAGCAAGGTCGGACGTAGCAGAAGGTCGGGGGCAGGCGGCAAGGTTCGTAGTCAGGGTGGATAGCAGAAGTACTGGTACACAGGCTTTGGACACACAAAATGCTTTCACTGGCACAAGGCAACAAGATCCGGCAAGGGAGTGCAAGGGAGGAGATCAGATATAGCCAGGGAGCAGGTGGAAGCCAATTAAGCTAATTGGGCCAGGCACCAATCATTGGTGCACTGGCCCTTTAAGTCTCAGGGAGCTGGCGCGCGCACGCCCTAGAGAGCGGAGCCGCGCGCGCCAGCACATGACAGCAGGGGACGGGAACGGGTAAGTGACCTGGGATGCGATTCGCGAGCGGGCGCGTCCCGCTGTGCGAATCGCATCCCCGACGGCCATGACAGTGCAGCGCTCCCGGTCAGCGGGACCGACCGGGGCGCTGCGGAGAGAGAGACGCCGTACGCGCTCCGGGGAGGAGCGGGGACCCGGAGCGCTAGGCGTAACAGTACCCCCCCCCTTAGGTCTCCCCTTCTCTTTGTCCGGTAACTGCCTCCCCTGGGATGAGGACACCGGGAAAGGATGGAGGGATTCCTCAACGGCAGGCAGTACAGCAGGAGTGGGAATGGGGAGGGAGGGCAGAGGGCGAGGCCTGGCACGGGGCAGTGTGACACCAGGACGAGGGCCATGAGGAGGCACCGAGGCTTGCCTGACTGGACTGGGAGGGGGGGAGAGGCACTTCTTATGGCAGGCAGAGTCCATAAAGACCTTAGGGAGACCGGATACAGGGGGAACCACAGGGTCACGGCAGGGAGTACTGGGAACCGGTTTAAGGCAGTCCTTGAAGCAAGAGGTACCCCAGCTCTTGATCTCCCCTGTGGACCAATCCAGGGTTGGGGAATGGTGTTGAAGCCAGGGTAGTCCAAGGAGAATTTCGGAAGTGCAATTGGAGAGGACCAAAAACTCAATTTTTTCGTGATGAGTTCCGATGCACATTAGGAGGGGCTCCGTGCGGTAACGCACGGTGCAATCCAACCTGGCTCCGTTGACCGCGGAAATGTGGAGTGGCTTGACGAGACGGGTCACCGGGATGCGGAATTTATTCACCAAGGACTCCCGAATAAAATTCCCAGAGGCACCAGAGTCCAGGCAGGCCACGGCTGAGAGGGAAGAGCTGGCTGAAGTAGAAATCCGTACAGGCACCGTGAGACGTGGAGAAGCCGACTTAGCATCAAGAGACGCCACACCCACGAGAGCTGGGTGCGAGCGTGCGTTTCCCAGACGTGGAGGACGGATAGGGCAATCCACCAAAAAATGTTCGGTACTGGCACAGTACAGACAAAGATTCTCTTCCTTACGGCGATTCCTCTCTTCCAGGGTCAGGCGAGACCGATCCACTTGCATGGCCTCCTCGGCGGGAGGCCTAGGCGCAGATTGCAATGGAGACTGTGGGAGAGGTGTCCAGAGATCTAAGTCTTTTTCCTGGCGGAGCTCTTGATGCCTCTCAGAAAAACGCATGTCAATGCGAGTGGCTAGATGAATGAGTTCATGCAGGTTAGCAGGAGTTTCTCGTGCGGCCAGAACATCTTTAATGTTGCTGGATAGGCCTTTTTTAAAGGTCGCGCAGAGGGCCTCATTATTCCAGGATAGTTCAGAAGCAAGAGTACGGAATTGTATGGCGTACTCGCCAACGGAAGAATTACCCTGGACCAGGTTCAGCAGGGCAGTCTCAGCAGAAGAGGCTCGGGCAGGTTCCTCAAAGACACTTCGAATTTCCGAGAAGAAGGAGTGTACAGAGGCAGTGACGGGGTCATTGCGGTCCCAGAGCGGTGTGGCCCATGACAGGGCTTTTCCAGATAGAAGGCTGACTACGAAAGCCACCTTAGACCTTTCAGTAGGAAACTGGTCCGACATCATCTCCAAGTGCAGGGAACATTGCGAAAGAAAGCCACGGCAAAACTTAGAGTCCCCATTAAATTTGTCCGGCAAGGACAGGCGGAGGCTAGGAGTGGCCAGTCGCTGCGGAAGGGGTGCAGGAGCTGGCGGAGGAGATGGTTGCTGCTGTAGCAGAGGCAGAAGTTGCGACTGAAGTTGCTGCACCATGGTGGACACTTCCGACAGCTGGTGGGTTAGATGGGCGATCTGTCGGGATTGCTGGGCGACCACCGTGGTGATATCAGAGATATAAGGCAGAGGGACCTCAGCGGGATCCATGGCCGGATCTACTGTCACGATGCCGGCTGGCAGGAGGTGGATCCTCTGTGCCAGAGAGGGATTGGCGAGGACCGTGCTAGTGGACCGGTTCTAAGTCACTACTGGTTTTCACCAGAGCCCGCCGCAAAGCGGGATGGTCTTGCTGCGGCGGTAGTGACCAGGTCGTATCCACTAGCAACGGCTCAACCTCTCTGACTGCTGAAGATAGGCGCGGTACAAGGGAGTAGACAGAAGCAAGGTCGGACGTAGCAGAAGGTCGGGGGCAGGCGGCAAGGTTCGTAGTCAGGGTGGATAGCAGAAGTACTGGTACACAGGCTTTGGACACACAAAACGCTTTCACTGGCACAAGGCAACAAGATCCGGCAAGGGAGTGCAAGGGAGGAGATCAGATATAGCCAGGGAGCAGGTGGAAGCCAATTAAGCTAATTGGGCCAGGCACCAATCATTGGTGCACTGGCCCTTTAAGTCTCAGGGAGCTGGCACGCGCACGCCCTAGAGAGCGGAGCCGCGCGTGCCAGCACATGACAGCAGGGGACGGGAACGGGTAAGTGACCTGGGATGCGATTCGCGAGCGGGCGCGTCCCGCTGTGCGAATCGCATCCCCGACGGCCATGACAGTGCAGCGCTCCCGGTCAGCGGGACCGACCGGGGCGCTGCGGAGAGAGAGACGCCGTACGCGCTCCGGGGAGGAGCGGGGACCCGGAGCGCTAGGCGTAACAGCTCCGGTCTCTATCTCTGACCGTGAGCGCTGCTGTGTTCGTGCTGGCGGGGATGCGATCCGCATGGCAGCTCAGGTCCGCTCGCGGATCGCGCCGTTCTACTCACCCTCCTCCGGTGTCTGTCTCGTCCCGGTGCGCGCGGCCCCGCTCCCTAGGGCGCGCGCGCGCCGGCTTTCTATGATTTAAAGGGCCAGCGCACCGCTAATTGGTGCTTGGCCCAATCTGTTCAATCACTTCCCCACACTATATTAACCCACTTCCCCTTCCTGTCCCTACCGGATCTTGTTGCCTTGTGCCCTGAGAAAGCGTTATAGTGTGTTCCCTAGCCTGTGTACCCAGACCTTCTGCTGTTGCCCCTGACTACGAACCTCGCTGCCTGCCCTGACCTTCTGCTACGTCTGACCTCGCCTCTGTCTAGTCCTTGAGTACCGCGCCAGTCTCAGCTGTCAGAGAGGTCAGATCGCTACTGGGGAACACGATCTGGTAATTACCGCTGCAGCAAGTCCATCCAGCTTTGCGGCAGGCTCTGGTGAACACCAGTAACTGCTTAGAACCGATTCCCCATTACGACCTGCGTCATCGCCTCTCTGGCACAGAGGATCCACCTCCAGTGTCCTCATCAGCCGCTAGTCCGGATCCTGACACTGAGCAACGGAACGTGTGGGATCATCAGAGCACCTATTTACTTTGCACATTCCACAATGTTCAGTTTGTGTTATTTGTTCTATCTTGCTGATATTTTGGGTATTGTCTTGTAACCCACTTACCTGTTGTTTTCATGCACTTTACAATATGCTTCATAGCTACAAGATTTACTAGTATTAGTACCAGGTTTTGTGTCCGGATATTGAGTGACCTATCCTTACAGCAGTTATAGGCTTCTACCTTTCTGTACTGTGGATGTTCATTTATATCGTATATTGATGTGCTCTGGTTGGTGAGCGTCTTGCTCACTCAATGTTTTTGGGTGTTTTTAAAGGACATCTGCAGCAAAGGACAACTTATCCCTTATACACAGGAACCCCCCGTGATTTCCCAAATGGGCCCCGCATTGCCGCTCTATGTGAATGGCTAATGCGCATAGCGTTGCCCTCAGAGAGTATGCCCCCTCCCCATACAGTTCTATGGGAGAGATGGGGAGGCACGAACACTGCCTCACCGCCTCTCCCATAGAGATACATGGAGGAGGCATGTCGGTCACGACACCACGCTGCGGCCGGCATGCCTCCTGCACAGGAGCCCCGTGGCAGAGCAGAAGATAATAATAATACTGATCAGTTTGCTCGCCGATAATACTGATATTGTTTGCTCCTCATTGACAACCCAGAGTGTTGGAAAGCTTTACCTAGCTGTGCCCGTCCACAAGCATGTTAGAGAGTGTACATAAACCTGAGGAGGAGGCACAGTGCTGGCCATGCTCCGTGAGCCTTGAAATCACTGTGAGCTGCTCACTCAATACAGCCATGAACAAGTTGAAGTTTGAGAGATGCTTACCCCAGTGTGACTAAACTATGTTGGAAAATGTTTAACAAGTTTTTCACTTTGTATCTATATATTTTCTAATGTGCGCAGATATTATCTTTGCTTCGCATGGTGTCAGACAAGTTTTATGTTTTACAAATTTGAAGATATGTACAGGTGTTGATTTAGTGGTTTACAAGTTCTGACTTGCTTGCATTACAGCATCTCTGTAAACTTAAAATGTGAATGTTATGTACTGTACTGTTCTGCTACTACATGCACTGACAGGAGAAAGCATTTGATGGCACAAAATGTGTTTTCTTATGTAGGTAAATAAACTTAAAATGTGAATGTTATGTACAGTACTGTACTGTTCTGCTACTACATGCAATGACAGGAGAAAGAGTTTGATTGCACAAAATGTGTTTTCTTATGTAGGTAAATGTGTCTTGGAGAGAAGAAAAAATGTTAGACACGTATAATGTTTTGCTTCATAGTAAACTGCACTTTATTAGGCTAGGTCCACATCTGCATCGGAGGCTCCATAGCAGATTCAGTTTGGCACTTATAAAATGGAGCCAAATCGACCGCTGCAAAATGGATGTAAATGGAGCCTGACAGACCCCATTGATTACATCAGGTTTTCACCTTGTGTCCATCAATTTACTGGAACATAACTGGATGGAAAAAAATACTGCCTGCAGGGTTTTTTGTCCCGTTATGTGAACGGATTCTCCGAACTGGGCCTCTGATGCAGATGAGAAATGAGTGAACTTTAGAAAAATTCTATTACGCCGATTTGCTCAATTTTCCGCAAAAAAATTATTTTGGGTCGAATTTTTTTTTACAGCGAATCTATATTAAAAACGTCTACTTCTGGCCTACAGAGAGCCGCAATAGGGGTGTAGAACACTTTGCTTTGTTCTAACACGCATATGGTGTGTGCTGGAGTAGTGAAATAATACTGTTATTTAGTATGACATGCAGATTACAGGCATCGTTATTAGAATCACTGCCGCAGAGCGGCACAATGACAGAGCCTGGAGGTGGCATCAGTATGAGGAGACCATATAGTGGCTAAATGACACAGCGTGGAGGTGTTGGCAGCATGAGGAGACCATATGGTGGCTGAAAGACACAGCGTGGAGGTGTTGGCAACATGAAGAGACCATATAGTGGCTGAATGAAACAGCATGGATGTGGCTGAAGCATGAGGAGACCAAATGATGCTGAATGACACAGCGTGGAGGTGTTGGCAACATGAGGAGACAATATAGTTGCTGAATGACACAGACTGGAGCTGGCCACAGCATGAGTAGACACTAGGGCTTCACAATCCCTAAGATTAAAAGATGACTTTTGAAATTTAAATTGAAGATTTATGTTAGCTAATGCTACCAGATTTTGAAATTGAAATTAAGGATTTTGAAATTGAAATTTTAACTCCCATGTATTAGTGTCCCGGGCCCCGGCGTGTGGATACAAAGGACCAAATCAAACAAGGAGTCACATGTCACATGGCAGCACAATGACAGAGCCTGGAGGTGGCATCAGTATGAGGAGACCATATAGTGGCTGAATGACTGCCTGGAGTTTGTGGCAGCATGGGGAGACCATATAGTGTCTGAATGGCACAGCCTGAAGGTGGCTCAAGCATGAGGAGACCATATAGTGGCTGAATGGCACAGCTGGGAGTTGGCTGCAGCATGTAAAGACCATATAGTGTCTGAATGGCACAGCATGGAGGTAGCTGAACTATGAGGAGACCATATAGTGTCTGAATGGCACAGCCTGGAGGTGGCTGAAGCATGAGGAGACCATATAGTGTTTGAATGGCACAGCCTGGAGTTGGATGAAGCATTAGGAGACCATATACTGTCTGAATGGCACTGCCTGGAGGTGGCTGAAGCATGAGGAGACCATATAGTGGCTGAATTACACAGCCTGGAGGTGGCTGAATCATCAGGAAACCATATAGTGGCTGAATGACACAGCCTGGAGGAGGCTGAAGCATGAAGAGACCATAAAGTGGCTGAATTGCACAGTCTGGATGTGGCGGAAGCTTGAGGAGACCATATAGTGGCTGAATTGCACAGCCTGGAGGTGGCTGAAGCATGAAGAGACCATAAAGTGGCTGAATTGCACAGTCTGGAGGTGGCTGAAGCATGAGGAGACAATTAAGTGGCTGAATTGCACAGCCTGGAGGTGGCTGCAGCATGGAGAGATCATATAGTGGCTTAATGGCACAGCCCGGAGTTTGTGGCAGCATGAAGAGACCATATAGTGGCTGAATGGCACAGCTTGGAGGTGGCTGAAGCATGAGGAGACGATATAGTGGCTGAACGGCACATCCTGGAGTTTGTGGCAGCATGAAGAGACCATATAGTGGCTGAATGGCACAGCCTGGAGGTAGCTGAAGCATGAGGAGAGCATATCGTGGCTGAATGGCACAGCCTGGAGTTTGTAGCTGCATGAGGAGACCATATAGTGGCTGAATGGCACAGCCTGGAGTTGTCTGAAGCATGAGAAGAGACCATATAGTGTCTGAATGGCACAGCCTGGAGGAGGCTGAAGCATGAAGAGACCATATAGCGGCTGAATGGCACAGCCTGGAGTTTGTGGCAGCATGAAGAGCATATAGTGGCTGAATGGCCCAACCTGAAGTGTGTGGCTGCATGAAAAGACCATATAGTGGCTGAATGGCACAGCCTGGAGGTGGCTGAAGCACGAGGAGACCATATAGTGGCTTAATTGAACAGCCTGGAGTTGGCTGAAGCATTAGAAGAGACCATATAGTGACTGAATGGCACAGCCTGGAGTTGGCTGAAGCATGAGGAGACCATATAGTGGCTGATTGGCACAGCCTGGAGTTTGGGGCAGCAAAAAGAGACCATATAGTGGCTGATTGGCACAGCCTGGAGTTTGTGGCAGCAAGAAGAGACCATATAGTGGCTGAATGGCACAGCCTTGAGTTGGCTGAAGCATTAGGTGACCATAGAGTGGCTGAATGACACAGCCTGGAGGTGGCTGAATCATGAGGAGACCATATAGTGGCTGAATTGCACAGCCTGGAGGTGGCTGAAGCATGAAGAGTTCATATAGTTGCTTAATGGCACAGCCCGGAGTTTGTGGCAGCATGAAGAGACCATATAGTGGCTGAATGGCACAGCTTGGAGGTGGCTGAAGTATGAGGAGACGATATAGTGGCTGAATGGCACATCCTGGAGTTTGTGGCAGCATGAAGAGACCATATAGTGGCTGAATGGCACAGCCTGGAGGTGGCTGAAGCATGAGGAGAGCATATAGTGGCTGAATGGCACAGCCTGGAGTTTGTAGCTGCATGAGGAGACCATATAGTGGCTGAATGGCACAGCCTGGAGTTGTCTGAAGCATGAGAAGAGACCATATAGTGTCTGAATGGCACAGCCTGGAGGAGGCTGAAGCATGAAGAGACCATATAGCGGCTGAATGGCACAGCCTGGAGTTTGTGGCAGCATGAAGAGCATATAGTGGCTGAATGGCCCAACCTGAAGTTTGTGGCTGCATGAAGAGACCATATAGTGGCTGAATGGCACAGCCTGGAGGTGGTTGAAGCACGAGGAGACCATATAGTGGCTTAATTGAACAACCTGGAGTTGGCTGAAGCATGAGAAGAGACCATATAGTGGCTGAATGGCACAGCCTGGAGTTGGCTGAAGCATGAGGAGACCATATAGTGGCTGATTGGCACAGCCTGGAGTTTGGGGCAGCAAAAAGAGACCATATAGTGGCTGATTGGCACAGCCTGGAGTTTGTGGCAGCAAGAAGAGACCATAGAGTGGCTGAATGACACAGCCTGGAGGTGGCTGAATCATGAGGAGACCATATATTGTCTGAATGGCACAGCCTGAAGTTGGCTGAAGCATGAGGATAACATAAAGTAGATGAGTGGCACAGCCTAGAGGTGGTGAAGCATGAAGAGACCATATAGTGGCTGAATGGCACAGCCTGGAGGTGGCAGCAGCATCAGGAGTCCTGAAAGTGACCCGGTGATAGAGTGGTGTGGTGGGTGGTAATACCAGTACCCGGTGACGAAGGTGGGTGAAAAAAAGTCTGATGCGGAGGCATGTTTGTAACTGGGGAGCAGCGTCTTAAATCTGTTTGGCACTATCCATATTTGTGAAGTGTTGGTGTGGCACCATGGTCAATCTACTCTCATGCATCAGGCATTGGTGGTGGAAATCTTGGCTGATCCATGCCTGATTCATCTTCACAAAGGTCAGTATCTCCACATTTTTCGTGGACAGATGAGTTCTCCTTGGGGTGACTATGGCCCCCGCTGCATTAAACACCCGCTCTGATGGCACACTATTGGCCGGGCAGGACAGCTTTTCCATGGCAAACTCTGCTAGTTCAAGTTTGGCTGCCCAGAGGTTCAGCAGATCTTCAAGGTGTGTTGGTATGGGCATGTCAAGGTATGCCACCACCTACTGGTTCAGGTCCTGCTCCAGGTCTACCTGCTGTTGATGAGTTGCTTTACTATGCAGGTGAAGAAAGCTACTCATCAGCGACTGTAGACTCAGGCTACTGCTGATGGAGCTGGTACTGCTCTTGCCACCCCTCCCCAGCAGCCATGGCAGTGGAAGGTGAGCGCAGGCCGACCACCCCCTCCCCCCCCCCCCGATTCAGACCTGCGAGAGGATGGACGATGGTGCCGTTAGGCATCGGCCAACTGACTACATAAGATGCCTCTGTAGTAGGTCACTTTGTCCTCCCTCTCAGAAGGTGTAAAAAGGTCACTATTTTGTGGCGGTAGCGAGGGTCCAATAAGGTGGAGATCCAGAAGTCATCCCACTGCCGAATGGTGACAATTCGGCTGTCTCTACGCAAGCAAGTGAGCATGCATTGTGCCATTTGTGCAAGTGACTCGGAGGGAATTCCAGACTCCATCTCCACTGCATACTGCCACAAAGTGTCTGGGTCCTATGTCTCGCCTTCCTCATAACCCTTTAGCTCCTCTGGCTGCTCCTGCTCCTCCTCTCCTGTCAGATTACTAGAAAAAACGCTCATTTGGCAAAACCTAAACTGTGCTCCACTGTGCCCCTCCCCTCCCCCTCCAGTTCAGCCCCCACAGGGCTCATGTGGCCGTGAGATGTAGGCGCCACGTCTCCAGTGCCCTGACCAGCCATCATTTCCAACACGAAGAAATGAAGAAGTGGAATGACATTGTTCCTCCCGTAATCCTGGCGACTTACTAATAATGTGGCTTCCTCAAAGGGTCTGAGCAAATGGCAGGTGTCACGTATGAGCTGCCACTGGTTCACATTGAAGTTACACATGGGAGAGTCCCTATTTGCTTGGATCATCAAGAAATCGGTGACGGCTTTTCTCTGTTTGTACAGTCGGTCCAACATATGGAGGGTGGAATTCCAACGTGTGGCAATGTCACAAATCAGACTATGTTGGGGGATACCGTTCTGACGCTGCAGCTCAAGGAGGGGGTGCTTTGCAGTGTATGAGTGTCTGAAGTGCATGCAAAGTTTCCTTCACATTGTTAGCATGTCTTACAAATGGGGGAACACTTCAGAAACTGCTTCACAACCAGATTGAACATGTGTGCCCTGCAGAGCACATGGCTCAGCCTTCCCAGTTGTAGCGCATGCAAGATGTTCTTCCCATTGTCAGTAACCATGGTTCCCATTTCCAGTTTTCGTGGAGTAAGCCATGCTCTGATTTCTTTACGAATGACTTTTAGCAGTTCCTCCCCTGTGTGACTCTTTTCACCAAGGCAAACCATATGAAGAACAGCGCGACACCGCCGTGCCCTGTACATACGGTATGCTGAAGGGCCACTGAGACTTGTCTGGGCAGTGATGGCTGAGGACACGGTGGATGATGAGGAGGTGGAGTCGAACACTGTCACAGGACCAATGGCCTACGAGCATGAAGGAGGAAGCAGCGTGACCTGTCCAAGTTGGTAGCTGTGCAGGAACCACATTCACCCACTGAGATGTAAAGGTCCTGACCATAGTTACAGCTCCAGATGTCGGTGCTGCCATGCACTTTGGTAAACACAGACAGGCTCAAGGACTGGCCCACCTTCTCTTCCACAAAATTGTGCAGGGCTGGTACTGCCTTCTTTACAAAGAAATGACGACTTGGGACTCTCCACCTCGGCTCAGCACAAGCCATCAGTTCTCTGAAATGTGCAGAGTCCACCACTTGAAAAGGGAGGGACTGCAGCACCAGCAACTTAGATAGGAGCACATTCCACTTCTGCGCCATTGGATGAGTGGGCGCATACTGTTGTCTCTTGGACATGGCTTCGCCGATAGATTGTTGGCGGAATGGCTAACTAAAAGTAGGAGGAGTAGGAACATCTGGAGCGACAGAAGGAGGGTAGGACACACAGCTCCCTTCGGCTGAGGTGGTGGCACCTTGACTGGCTGGAAGAGGGAGCGGCATGCCACTGAGTGTTGCAGTAGGCTGGACCACTACATCGGAGCCACAGTTCTCCCAGGCCGCTTTATGGTGGCGAAGCATATGTTGACGCAGGGCCATGGTGCTAACATTGGGACCCTGGCCACGCTTCACCTTCTGCCGACATATTTTGCATGTGGCTATGTGAACCTCCTCCGGATGCTTGATGAAAAACTGCCACACTGCTGAGTAGCTGATTTTCCCACCAACAGTCAGCACTAATTGACAGCTACTGCTGCCGTCTCCAGGAAGCCCTGTTCCACTACCTCCCGGAAATGTAGGCTGCCGCGAAGCAGGTGGTCTCCCCCGGGCACGTTTGGCTCCAGAATACTGGCAACACCGCCTCCCACGTCACTCTCCTCATCACTACTTGCCCGCCTAGTGGGGGAAGCGGCAGATGTCTCCTCCACTTCTTGGCTGGGCAGTAGCTGCTGACTGTCCTCTATTAGATCGTCCTCACTGAATAGTGGAGCTGAACCCACAGCATAAGATACTTCTTTAGGGGAGGGAACAGCATAGGACAGAGGTAATGGGAGGACTGGGACCACTCCCGGGCCAAGCCAACTGAGGGTTGTGTCTGAGGAACCCACTGACTGTTGACTGGGGGTATCAGATGTCACTTGTGATGAAGTGGATGACCGTGTTAACCAATCGATGACGGCAGATGGATTTCTGGTCGAGACACGACCGCTAGCTGATAACGGGAGCTCAGGCCTCTCCCTACGACTCCTGCTGCCAGTCGCCCCTAGTCTGCTGCGACCTATGCCTGATGAATTTAGGCCTCTGCCACTCCTCTGTGCACATCCTGGCACTTCCCCACCCGATATACTTAGTGCGTATATGAGGGGAGTACAATCCGCTTCACTATGCTTAAAACAGTATTTGTCTAGAAGAGCAGCAGGTGCGTACTTTTGACTGTCTTTCAAAGTATCTAGGCCCTTGAAAGATTAACAGGTACAAAATAGTACACTACTTAGATGTACATATGTGGTATGCACTTATGAGGGCAGAAAAATGCGCTACAGTACACTTAAAGAAGTATCTGAGTAAAAACACCAGCCGGTGAGTACTTTTGCCTGCACTTTCACAGCATCTAGGCCCTTGACAGATTAACAGGTACAAAATAGTACACTACCTAGATGTATCTGAGTAAAACACCAGCCGGTGATTACTTTTGGCTGTCCTTTCACAGTATCTAGGCCCTTGACAGATTAACAGGTTTAAAATAGTACATTACTTAGATGTACGTATGTGTTATGCACTTATGAGGGCAGAAAAATGCGCTACGGTACACTTAAAAAAGTATCTGAGTACAACACCAGCCGGTGAGTACTTTTGCCTGGACTTTCACAGTATCTAGGCCATTGACAGATTAACAGGTACAAAACAGTACATTACTTAGATGTACGTATGTGATATGCACTTATGAGGGCAGAAAAATGCGCTACAGTACACTTAAAAAATATCTGAGTAAAAACACCAGCCGGTGAAAAATGCACTACTGTTTGAGTAAAACACCAGCCGATGATTACTTTTGTCTGTTCTTTCACAGTATGTAGGCTGTTGACAGATTAACAGGTACAAAATAGTACACCACTTAGATGTAGGTATGTGGTATGCACTTATGAGGGCAGAAAAATGCGCTACAGTACGCTAAAAAAAAAAAAAAATGCCCACAGCACCAGCAGTACACAACAATGTTGAAGCTCACAGTTACTGTGTACTAAACCCAAAATTGCAAAAAGACTCTCAAATACTTTTAGGAATGGACTGCTGGGTATGGATTATACCGTCTACAGACTAGTATAACTAGCAGACCAGTTGTTGTGGAACAAAGACACAGATTTGCCCTAAAAAAATATTTCTCCCTCCTGTGAAAACGTTTCTGCAGATGTGGCAACACACAGCTCTCTGCAATACAATGCTGTTCACAGTGACTGAGGGGTTAATCGCTGCAGTACGAATTAATTTCTATGCAAAAATGCTGTGCTCTGTGTCCTACAGAAGGCTGAGGTGACTAAGAGGTGAAACGCTGCTGAAATAAGCTTTTCTCTGTAACACACACACAGCAATGTCGGTCCTATCTCTCTGCAGTGTAATGAATGAATGAAATGACGAGCCGGAAAATGGCTGCCGAATAGATAGGGCTGTGACATCACAGGAGTGACTGGTTGCATGTGATTCAGGATCATCCCGCCTACCTGCCTTCCTGCCTTGCCTTCCCGCCTTCCCAGCATTCCTTGCCCCATGTGCTGACATGTGGATCCACCATTTTAGATGCCCTGGAGTCTGGACCGCAGTAAATGGAGTTTAATGAAGCAAGTTGCGCGATAGAATGGCAGCGATATTCACATTTGTTGCAAATCAAATTTTTCATGAAATTTGTAACGAATTTGGGTATTTCAGCTTCGATTCGCTCATCTCTAATGGGGATGTAAAGCTAGCCTTATGGTGTGCCCAGGAACATGCATGTGAATGGGCTGTGCACCCCCTTTGTCTCTTTAAGGTTCTCAGCCACATTGCATTATAGCCAGGATTGGGCATGGAGGTCTAATTTTCCCAATGTAGAGGTAGACTAGAAAGTTACAGCAGGAGGCTCCTGTACGCATGTAAAGAGCCTGATTGTTAACCAGCCACATCCTGGGAGTAATATGATTAGAGGATAGAAGTAGTAAAAATTCCATTGTGGGGTAAAATGTGGTGTAATGTATGTCACCAGAGCACATACAACCATTAGAAGGTTGGACTCCATGATGGAGGTGTGTTTAAGGGTTTTTGTTTGGGGCAAAATGTGTGCTTTATTCTTGCAGAACTTTTGACATGGTAATGCTTAATGGCATTGTTAAAAGAAGAGAAATGTGGTACCCCAGAAAAAGGTTTCAATATTGAAAGGTTTACCCAAAGTAAAGGTGGTGTGTCCTCCAGGACCAAGGTATCATTGTGGAATATAAAATAAAGGGGCATTTACATGAGGGTGAGTGCCCCTGATGTGTTTTTTCACATATGGATTAAAGGGGTACTCCCCTGGAAAAAAAATATTTTGAAATCAAACAGTGCCAGAAAGTTAAACAGATTTGTAAATGACTTCTATTAGAAAATCTTAACCCTTCTTGTACTTATCAGCTGCTGTATGTTCCAGAGAAAGTTCTTTTCTTTTGGAATTTCCTTTCTGTTTGACCACAGTGCTCTCTGCTGACATCTCTGTCCATTTTAGGAACTGTCCAGAGTAGGATAGATTTGCTATGGGGATTTGCTCCTACTCTGGACAGTTCCTAGAGAGCACTGTGGTCAGACAGAAAGGAAATTAAAAAAGAAAATAACTTCCTCTGGAACATACAGCAGCTGATGAATACTAGAAGGTTAAGATTTTTTAATAGAAGTAATTTACAAATCTGTTGAACTTTTTGGTACCAGTTGATTTAAAATATTTTTTTTCCCAGTGGAGTACCCCTTTAACCCCTTCCTGACCTATGACATACCTGTACGTCATGGGTGGCAAGGTGTTCCCGACGCATGACATACAGGTACGTCATGAACATTACTGCCGCTACTCGCGGCATCCCGCAGCGCCCGGAAAGATGGTGGCTATCACTGATAGCCAGCCATCTTACCATGCGACCACGGGGGGTTTCATCCCCCCCCCCCCCCCCCCCCAGCGATCGCTGCTATCAGCTGGTCAAATCTGACTAGCTGATAGCAGCGTTTCGCTATGAAAATACTTAGCAGCGCGGTGTGTGAGTCCCGATCACGGGGATCGGGACACACACCGCTCTGCTAAGTGTCCCTGACCCGTCGTCACTTACCCGTCCGAGCGGTCTCCCGAGCGGTCCCGGCGCGAGCGGCGTCCTCCAGGCGGTCCCGGCGGCGCTGCGTCCCGGAGGTGAGTTTGCAGCAGCAGGGCGGCATCTTCATTGGCAGCAGTGAGATCGCCGTAAAGCAATCTCACTGCTGCCTCTGAGAGTTTCAAAACTGCAACTCCCAGCATGCCCAGACAGCCTTTGGCTTTCTGGGCATGCTGGGAGTTGTAGTTTTGCAACATCTGGAGGCCCACAGTTTGGAGACCACTGTATAATGGTCTCCAATCTGTGCTCTTCCAGATGTTGCAAAACTACAAATCTCAGCATGCTCAGTCTGTCCAGGCATGCTGGGAGTTGTAGTTCTCTAACATCTGGAAGAGCACAGATTGGAGACCATTATACAGTGGTCTCCAAACTGTGGATCTCCAGATGTTGCAAAACTACAACTCCCAGCATGCCCAGACTGCCCAAGCATGCTGGAAGTTGTAGTTCAGCAACATCTGATCCTTCAGATATTGCCGAACTACAACTTCCAGCATGCCTGGGCAGTCTGGGCATGCTGGGAGTTGTAGTTTTGCAACAACTGGAGGCACACTAGTTGGGAAACATTGTCCGTTTCCTACCTCAGTGCCTACACCTGGGACAATTGTTGCAAAACTATAACTCCCAGCATGCACTGACAGACCATGCATGCTGGGAGTTGTAGTTTTGCAACAGCTGAAGGCACACTGGTTTGGAAACACTAAGTTTGGTTGCAAAACACTTGAAAGTTTATTACTTAACTTAGTGTTTCCAAACCAGTGTTCCTCCAGCTGTTGCAAAACTACAACTCCCAGCATGCACGGACAGCCAAAGGGCATGCTCGGAGTTTGCAACAGCTGGATGTTTGCCCCCTCCCCCCCCAATGTGAATGTACAGGGTACACTCACATGGGCGGAGGTTTACAGTGAGTGCTGCAAGTTTGAGATGGCGCAAATTTTGCGCTGCAGCTCAAACTTCCAGCGGCAAACTTGCTGTGAACCTCCGCCCATGTGACTGTACCCTAAAAACACTACACTACACTAACACTAACCTAAAATAAAAAGTAAAAAACACTACATATACACATATCCCTACACAGCCCCCCCTCCCCAAAAAAATGAAAAACGTCTGATACGCTACTGTTTCCAAAACGGAGCCTCCAGCTGTTGCAAAATAATAACTCCCAGTATTGCCGGACAGCCATTGACTGTCCAGGCATGCTGGGAGTTTTGAAACAGCTGGAGGCACCCTGTTTGGGAATCATTGGCATAGAATACCCCTATGTCCACCCCTATGCAAATCCCTAATTCAGGCCTCAAATGTGCATGGCGCTCTCTCACTTTGGAGCCCTGTCGTATTTCAGGACAACAGTTTTGGGACACATATGGGGTATCGCCGTACTCGGGAGAAATTGCCTTACAAATTTTGGGGGGCTTTTTCTTCTTTAATTCCTTATGAAAAGGTGAAGTTGGAGTCTACACTGACATGCTGGTGTTGCCCTATACTTTTCATTTTCACAAGAGGTAAAAGGGAAAAAAGACCCTCTAAATTTGTAATGCAATTTCTCCTGAGTACGGAGATACCCCATATGTGGGCGCAAAGGGCTCTGGGGGCGCACAACAAGGCTCAGAAGGGAGAGTGCACCATGTACATTTGAGGCGATTTGCACAGGGGTGGCTGATTGTTACAGTTCTGACAAACGCAAAACAATAAATATCCATATGTGACCCAATTTTGGAAACTACACCCCTCACGGAATGTAATAAGGGGTGCAGTGAGCATTTACACCCCACTGGTGTATGACAGATTTTTGGAACAGTGGTCTGTGAAAATGAAAAATAAAATTTTTGATTTGCACAGTCCACTGTTTCAAATATCTGTCAAACGCCAGTGGGGTGTAAATGCTCACTGTACCCCTTATTAAATTCCATGAGGGGTATAGTTTCCAAAATGGGGTCACATGTGGGGGGGGGGTCCACTCTTCTGGCACCATAGGGGCTTCCTAAATGGGACATGCCCCCCAAAAACCCTTTCAGAAAAACTCACTCTCCAAAATCCCATTGTCGCTCCTTCCCTTCTGAGCCCTCTACTGCGCCCGCCGAACACTTTACATACGCATATGAGGTATTTCCTTACTCGAGAGAAATTGGGTTACAAATTTTAGGGTGATTTCTCTCCTTTTACCCCTTGTAAAAATTCAAAAATTGGGTCTACAAGAAAATGCGAGTGTAAAAAATGAAGATTTAGAATTCTCTCCTTCACTTTGCTGCTATTCCTGTGAAACACCTAAAGGGTTAAAACACTTACTGAATGTCATTTTGAATACTTTGGGGGGTGCAGTTTTTATAATGGGGTCATTTATGGGGTATTTCTAATATGAAGACCCTTAAAATCCACTTCCAACCTGAACTGGGCCCTGAAAAATTACGATTTTGAAAATCTTGAGAAAAATTGGAAAATTGCTGCGGAACTTTGAAGCCCTCTGGTGTCTTTCAAAAGTAAAAACTTGTCAATTTTTTTATGCAAACACAAAGTAGACATATTGTATATGTGAATCAATATGTAATTTATTTGGAATATCCATTTTCCTTTCAAGCAGAGACTTTCAAAGTTAGAAAAATGCTAAATTTTCAAAATTTTCATGACATTTTTAGATTTTTTACCAAGAAAGGATGCAAATATCAGTGAAATGTTACCAATAGCAAAAGGAGAATATGTCAGGAAAAAACTGTCTCGGAATCAGAATGATAAGTAAAAGCATCCCAGAGTTATTAATGTTTAAAGTGACAGTGGTCAGATTTTCAAAAAATGCCCAGGTCATGAAGGTGAAAATGGGCCGGGTCATGAAGGGGTTAAATGTGAACTGCATCTATGTTAGCAGGTAAGCACCACTGCAGTTCACATGTGCCACTGTAATTTGTTGAATGTGCACATTAGTGATGGTTTTGTTTTAATGTTTTTGTGATAAGAATTAAACTGTATGTTTAAGGTTAAGTTTCCACTTTTTTTCTGGCAGTTTTTGGAATACTACCACTGCAGTTTTTGAGCCGAAGCCAGAAATGTATTCAAAAGGAATAGGACATATAAAGCAAGGACTTACACTTCTCCTCCCTTATGGATACACTTCTGGCTTTGGCTCAAAAACTGCAGTGGCAGTTTTCCAAAAACTGCCGGAAAAAAAAACAAGTGGAAACTGAGGCTAAGTCTGATATAATGTGTGGCTGCAGGTATGTTCTAGAGAAATCTAGCTGGTTCTGGGAATCAAGGATTGAGTAACCAACAGCTGCACGATTTTACCAACATTGCTGTAATGTTGTAGAGTCACTGGCTACCACATGCAGGCATGATTTCACCCATATGTGGCAACAAAATACCTGCCCTACAATCTCAGCCTGCTTCCTCTAAGCAGAAAGAAAGTTATAGCGATGGGACAAGACCAAAATAGAATTAAACCACTGAGGGACAAGGAAAGGAAATACTCGCTGGAACCTTTTTAACCCCTTCATGACCCAGCCCATTTTCACTTTCATGACGTGGGCATTTTTTGAAAATCTGACCACTGTCACTTTAAACATTAATAACTTTGGAATGCTTTCACTTATCATTCTGATTCCGAGATTGTTTTTTCGTGACATATTCTACTTTATGTTATCGGTAAAATTTCACTGATATTTGCATCCTTTCTTGGTAAAAAATCTAAAAATGTCATGAAAATTTTGAAAATTTAGCATTTTTCTAACTTTGAAAGTCTCTGCTTGAAAGGAAAATGGATATTCCAAATAAATTACATATTGATTCACATATACAATATGTCTACTTTGTGTTTGCATAAAAAAATTGACAAGTTTTTACTTTTGAAAGACACCAGAGGGCTTCAAAGTTCCGCAGCAATTTTCCAATTTTTCTCAAGATTTTCAAAATCGTAATTTTTCAGGGCCCAGTTCAGGTTGGAAGTGGATTTTAAGGATCTTCATATTAGAAATACCCCATAAATGACCCCATTATAAAAACTGCACCCCCCAAAGTATTCAAAATGACATTCTGTAAGTGTTTTAACCCTTTAGGTGTTTCACAGGAATAGCAGCAAAGTGAAGGAGAAAATTCTAAATCTTCATTTTTTACACTCGCATTTTCTTGTAGACCCATTTTTTGAATTTTTACAAGGGATAAAAGGAGAGAAATCACCCTAAAATTGGTAACCCAATTTCTCTTGAGTAAGGAAATACCTCATATGCGTATGTAAAGTGTTCGGCGGGCGCAGTAGAGGGCTCAGAAGGGAAGGAGCGACAATGGGATTTTGGAGAGTGAGTTTTTCTGAAAGGGTTTTTGGGGGGCATGTCCCATTTAGGAAGCCCCTATGGTGCCAGAACAGTGGACCCCCCCACATGTGACCCCATTTTGGAAACTATACCCCTCATGGAATTTAATAAGGGGTGCAGTGAGCATTTACACCCCACTGGCGTTTGACAGATATTTGAAACAGTGGACTGTGCAAATCAAAAATTTTATTTTTCATTTTCACAGACCACTGTTCCAAAAATCTGTCATACACCAGTGGGGTGTAAATGCTCACTGCACCCCTTATTACATTCCGTGAGGGGTGTAGTTTCCAAAATGGGGTCACATGTGGATATTTATTGTTTTGCGTTTGTCAGAACTGCTGTAACAATCAGCCACCCCTGTGCAAATCGCCTCAAATGTACATGGTGCACTCTCCCTTCTGGGCCTTGTTGTGCGCCCCCAGAGCACTTTGCGCCCACATATGGGGTATCTCCGTACTCAGGAGAAATTGCATTACAAATTTAGAGGGTCTTTTTTCCCTTTTACCTCTTTTGAAAATGAAAAGTATAGGGCAACACCAGCATGTCAGTGTAAAAAATTTATTTTTTTACACTAACATGCTGGTGTAGACCCCAACTTCACCTTTTCATAAGGGGTAAAAGAAGAAAAAGCCCCCCAAAATTTGGAAGGCAATTTCTCCCGAGTACGGCGATACCCCATATGTGTCCCAAAACTGTTGCCCTGAAATACGACAGGGCTCCAAAGTGAGAGAGCGCCATGCGCATTTGAGGCCTGAATTAGGGATTTGCATAGGGGTGGACATAGGGGTATTCTACGCCAGTGATTCCCAAACAGGGTGCCTCCAGCTGTTGCAAAACTCCCAGCATGCCTGGACAGTCAATGGCTGTCCGGCAATACTGGGAGTTATTATTTTGCAACAGCTGGAGGCTCCGTTTTGGAAACAGTAGCGTACCAGACGTTTTTCATTTTTTGGGGGGGAGGGGGGGGGGGCTGTGTAGGGGTATGTGTATATGTAGTGTTTTTTATTTTAGGTTAGTGTCAGTGTAGTGTAGTGTTTTTAGGGTACAGCAACATGGGCAGAGGTTCACAGCAAGTTTGCCGCTGGAAGTTTGAGCTGCAGCGCAAAATTTGCGCCATCTCAAACTTGCAGCACTCACTGTAAACCTCTGCCCATGTGAGTGTACCCTGTACATTCACATTGGGGGGAGGGGGCAAACATCCAGCTGTTGCAAACTCCGAGCATGCCCTTTGGCTGTCCGTGCATGCTGGGAGTTGTAGTTTTGCAACAGCTGGAGGAACACTGGTTTGGAAACACTAAGTTAAGTAATAAACTTTCAAGTGATTTGCAACCAAACTTAGTGTTTCCAAACCAGTGTGCCTCCAGCTGTTGCAAAACTACAACTCCCAGCATGCATGGTCTGTCAGTGCATGCTGGGAGTTATAGTTTTGCAACAATTGCAACAGCTGGAGGCACTGAGGTAGGAAACGGACAATGTTTCCCAACTAGTGTGCCTCCAGTTGTTGCAAAACTACAACTCCCAGCATGCCCAGACTGCCAAGGCATGCTGGAAGTTGTAGTTCGGCAATATTTGAAGGATCAGATGTTGCCGAACTACAACTTCCAGCATGCTTGGGCAGTCTGGGCATGCTGGGAGTTGTAGTTTTGCAACATCTGGAGGTCCACAGTTTGGAGACCACTGTATAATGGTCTCCAATCTGTGCTCTTCCAGATGTTAGAGAACTACAACTCCCAGCATGCCTGGACAGACTGAGCATGCTGAGATTTGTAGTTTTGCAACATCTGGAAGAGCACAGATTGGAGACCATTATACAGTGGTCTCCAAACTGTGGACCTCCAGATGTTGCAAAACTACAACTCCCAGCATGCCCAGAAAGCCAAAGGCTGTCTGGGCATGCTGGGAGTTGCAGTTTTGAAACTCTCAGAGGCAGCAGTGAGATCGCTTTACGGCGATCTCACTGCTGCCAATGAAGATGCTGCACTGCTGCCGGAAACTCACCTCCGGGACGCAGCGCAGCCGGGACCGCACGGAGGACGCCGGGACACCGCTCCGACGGGTAAGTGACGCCGGGGGACGGGTCAGGGACACTTAGCAGAGCAGTGTATGTCCCGATCCCCGTGATCCGGACTCACACACCGCGCTGCTAAGTATTCTGATAGCGAAACGCTGCTATCAGCTAGTCAGATTTGACCAGCTGATAGCAGCGATCGCTGGGGGGGGGGGGGGGGGGGGGGGATGAAACCCCCCGTGGTCGCACGGTAAGATGGCTGGCAGTGATAGCCACCATCTTTCCGGGCGCTGCGGGATGCCGCGAGTAGCGGCAGTAATGTCCATGACGTACCTGTATGTCATGGGTCGGGAACACCTTGCCACCCATGACATACAGGTATGTCATAGGTCGGGAAGGGGTTAAGACCGTTAAATGGTCAGAAAACAGTAAAATTAGTGAGAACAATCAAAAACAGGAAAAACTGAAGAATTATAAAAGACAATACAGAACAATAGCCATGTACTAAAGCTGTGAAAAAGCCCAATGAGCATTACTGCTTCATTATGCAGCTTTTTCATGGGTCATGTTGATCTGAGTGAGTATGTTTATTTAGGAGTCAGAACAGATAGTTGTCTGAATGAGTGTGGGTCAACAGCTATCTAATGTGTGTAATATGCTTAAACCCAGGCAGAATGCAATAGTGACGGAGAAGCTTTTGGGTAGTGTAGGTGAAAGATGAGGGCAGTAAAAGACAGTAGTTGCCATGCCCAAATAACCTTAAACAAGGTGAAGAATCTCAGCACTCTGAAGCAGGATATAGGTTAAAACACATAGCTTTATCCATAAAAATCCATAAGGGGGGAACAATAAAAACAATAGACCAACACATTTCGGGAACACCATTTTTCAAGGTCCAGTAGTTGTCATGGTTTGGTCATAGTTAAGCATGGTGGTTGCTATGCAGACCGCTCCCCTGCAGGGTTTGTGTCGATGCAGAAGGTTACCTAAAAATGCAGTAGCCATTTTGGAAACTGGATCCTAAGGTGATGTGTCTGACTAAATGAGAAGGCAATCAGGGTGAAAAATCTTGTGAATTGCGGAGCTTGCAGGGTTCCAAGTAGCATTCATGCTGCGCGTTATCTACTCACATGGCCGATGCTGTTGTTAACCCAGAGAGCATCTTATGGGGACAATGGGACCTATACTTTTCACCCCAATTGCCTTCTCATTTAGCTAGACACAGCGCCTTAGGATCCAGTTTGTAAAATGGCTACTGCATCCTCAAAAAGCCCTCTGCACCAATGGGAACCCTGCAGGGGAGCCATGACTAAGGGTGCCACAGCCCGAAACGCGTAGGCTACTACGTTCCTGTGTATCCTATTTTTATTGATGCTACAATAAAAGAGGAATTTTACCTGCCTTCCTGGTGCTGGATACTTTTCTATATTGCTGTTCATTCGGAAGGGCATGCAACCCTCCAGTCCAAGCAGGGGAGCCAGGGGCGAGGATCTGAGCGGATACTACACATATCTGCAGGGGAGCATGAACTAACTTGTATATGTATGCTTTTTTTTATATGATTATCACATTATAATGTACTCAAGCTTGATGATGTCACATGTATTATAGTCATGCTTTGTATCACCATTTGTATGCTTGAGAGAGACTGCAAAGGGCAGTAGAACCTTCGTTAGACATGGGTGAATAAATTGCACACATTTTTTTACTTCTATTGCAGTGCTGCTGGATTCTTTTCTAAGTATCTATCTATTTATCTCCTTGTTATCTATCTACGAATCTATCTATCCATTCATTCATTCATCTTTCACATCCTTGCTATTTATCTCCTATCTATTACATTTCCTATCTATTTATCTGTCTGTCTGCCTGTCTCTTATCTATCTCCTATCTATCTATCTATCTATCTATCTATCTATCTGTGGTGGCCCAGTATGGGAGATGTTGCCCCCTACCCTTGCTACCCTGTCAGACAGCCTCCTTCAGTGTTCTCAGGGCCCTTTGCACCTGTTTCCCCCATGTACATATGTTCTGCAGTGCATTGTATTATAAAATGTGTTGTATCTTTAAGAGTTATGTTATGTGATTGTTACCCAGGAGGTACCAGTGACCAGGTGATCCCAAGAGTGACCTATGGGCTCCCTTCTAGTCTCCCCCATATAAGCCCTGGGTGGAGCTAGCTCTCCCTCTTTTCATTACAAGTCTCTGCTGAGGTCCAGCGCAGTCGTGCCTAATGTGTGTGTCCAGAGTGTTGGAGGCCTCAAAGTCAAGTCCTGCAGCCACCATCAAGTCAAGTAAGCTAAAGTCACAGCTTTATGAGTCAAGACAAGTCAGTCCCTGTCATCTGTCAAGTCAGCGTGGTCTGCATTCAATTGTCCAGTCCTACTACAAGTCCCAGCAAGCCCTTAAGGTCTCTGCATCACCTCCTTGGGCCCTGGCTGAACTGCATATATTTTACCAACTGTCTACCGCAGTAAAACTACTATTGTCTGTAACTTGGCGTCGGAGTCATTATTGCCACCTTGCCTAGCCCAGGATCCAGCGGTATACCTTCGGGTGGTTTTGACTAAACCCCACCCTGGTGTCACGAATACAAGGGGTTAATGCCATCTGCCCCTAGGGTAACAACATCTGCCCTCATCACAACCCGCTACCACATATCTATCTCCTATCTATCTATCTATCTATCTATCTGTCTGCCTGTCTCTTATATATCTCCTATCTATTTATTTCATTTCTGTCTATCTATCTCCTATCTAACTACCTAATATATATTCATTTAAAGGACATCTGCAGCCTAAATACACTTATCCCCTATCCACAGGATAGAGTATAAGTGTTTGATTGCGGGGGGTCCAAACCCTGGGCCCCCACGATCTCCTGCACGGGGCCACGGCTCTGCCACGGCTCTCCCATGCAGGAGGCGTGCCATCCGCAGCATGTCGCCACTGCTGACTCGCCTCCTCTATGTAGTTCTATGGGAGAGGCGGGGATGCAGAGTTTGTGCCTCCCAGCCTCTCCCATAGAGATGTATGGGGAGGGGGCGTGGAGGGGGCGTACCGTCGACCTCAGTGAGGTCGACGCTACATGCATTAGCCGGAACACAGCGCAGCAAAGCCGGTTCCCTGTTCGGAGATTGCGGGGAGGTCCCAGCGGACGGACCACTGCAATCACTTATCCCCTATCTTGTGTATAAGGGATAAGTGTATTTGGGCTACAGATGTCCTATAAGGGTAGGGTCACAAGTAGGGTCACACGTAGTGTATGCACAATATCTGTTGCATAGCAGGAAATACACTGCATATTCTTCTATGAGCATACACACAGAGTGACCTGGCAGAAACCTGTGTGCGCAGTAAGGTTTGGAGGCTGGGCCAGTGTGTCACAGTCATGTCAGACGCTGGGCCCATCTCCACACTGCACACACAGGGCTGATACTGGGTAGCCCTGTGTGTCTGCTCATAGAAGATTATGCAGCGTATTTTCCGCTGTGCAGCGTTTTTTGTGTAGTGTTAAATAGGCTGCGTATATACTACGCGTGACCCTACCCTTAGGGTACGCTTGTGTGTCCATAAAATACATTGATTTTGTCGCAAAAAATATGCTGATTTATGCATCCAAAACAGCACAATATCACTTCTTTTTAACAGGGTTCAAAGCTGAAGTTCCCATTGATGTCAATGGGATCCTCAGGGCTGGCTCCCCCCGCGCTGCCCATGGCTGAGAGGAAGGGGTGGGGCACACTTCACACAGGCATGTTTTTTGCCTGTCTGAATGTACCCTAATTTGGCATTTATAAGACAGTTTGTCAGACTGACCATTACTGACAAGGATTATGATAACTGTAGAATGACAAAATAAAACCATTATAAAAATACATTACGTAAAAAAGAACAGAAAAGCTTTAGGAAAACTAAAGGGTTAACCAGAATGTTGTGCTTAAATATTACCTCAAGACCCTGCACAGAACTTTCTGGAATGGCTGTGCCCTCTACAGAGATGTGTGTCACAGAACACTGTGGGCCTGGTGTATAACAGTGCAGTGTAGATATGAAGTGGAGCAGCCGCCCCTAGCAACCAATCACATTCCTCCTTTCAGTTTCCATAAGCCATAGAACAATTATATCTGTCATGTGTTTGGTTAGTCTATTGGCTATAGTTTATATACTTGTGGCCTGCGTTGTTGGGTTATGTATACTGTATATGGGGATGCAGTCAGCTTACCTTTGTATTGAGATTTCAAAAGCTATGTCAGTGTTGTCTATGGCAACCAAACAGATTCTAGTTTTCATTTTTGGTTGCCGTGAGCAACACTGACACTTTCTGACTACCAGGCTTTATACAAGGACCACAGACTTAACCTTCAGTCCTGACAGCTACGGTCCATAGGATTACAGACAATGTAATTAACTAGTGTTTTCCAACCAGTGTTTCTCCAGCTGTTGCAAAACTACAACTCCAAGCATGCCCAGAAAGCCAAAGACACCTGCTGCCTATTCACACCTTAGCCCTTGTAACATTAAGGAGTCACATGACACCAGGAAGGAAAAATGGCTAACTGGGTTTAACCCCTTAAGGACATAGGGCGTATCCATACGCCCCCGTTTCCAAGTCCTTAAGGACCGACGGCGTATGGATACGCCCTGAGCATTTCCGGCTCCCACCACTAGCCGGAGGTGAGCCGGGGCCGGATGCCTGCTGAAATCGTTCAGCAGGCATCCCGGCATATCGCCCAGGGGGGTCATTATGTCCCCCCATGTCGGCGATTGCCGCAGATCGCTGGACAATTCAGTCCAGCGATCTGCGGCGGATTCCGGGTCAATCGGGTCTCCAGTGACCCGATGACCCGGAATTACTGGCTGATCGGGGCCGTCAGAGACGGCCCTGAACAGCCAGAGCCTGCAGGAGTGAGGTGGCACTGGTGCCACCTCACGATCGCCCTGATTCGTCGGCAGGATTACTGGCCGACCAATCAGGGCGCCTGCTGCGGGTGTCACTCCTGCAACCCGCTCCGCCCCTCTTCCGGAGGACGTGAGCGGGTGCGGTGCATCTGGTGGTTGCATAACTACAACTCCCAGCATGCACTGATAGACCGTACATGCTGGGAGTTGTAGTTTTGCAACAGCTGGATGTTCCCCCCCCCCCAATGTGAACGTACAGGGTACACTCACATAGGCGGAGGATTACAGTAAGTATCCGGCTGCAAGTTTGAGCTGCAGCAAATTTTCTGCCGCTGCTCAAACTGCCAGCGAGAAACTACTGTGAACCACCGCCCGTGCGACTGTACCCTAAAAACACTACACTAACACAAAATAAAATAAAAAGTAAAAAACACTACATATACACATACCCCTACACAGCCCCCCTCCCCTCCCCAATAAAAATGAAAAACGTCTGGTACGTCACTGTTTCCAAAACGGAGCCTCCAGCTGTTGCAAAACTACAACTCCCAGCATGCACTGATAGACCGTCCATGCTGGGAGTTGTAGTTTTGCAACAGCTGGATGTTCCCCCCCCCCCCCCAATGTGAACGTACAGGGTACACTCACATGGGCGGAGGATTACAGTAAGTATCCGGCTGCAAGTTTGAGCTGCGGCAAATTTTCTGCTGCAGCTCAAGCTGCCAGCGAGAAACTACTGTGAACCCCTGCCCATGCGACTGTACCCTAAAAACACTACACTACACTAACACAAAATAAAATAAAAAGTAAAAAACACTACATATACACATACCCCTACACAGCCCCCCTCCCCAATAAAAATGAAAAACGTCTGGTACGCCACTGTTTCCAGAACGGAACCTCCAGCTGTTGCAATACAACTACTCCCAGTATTGCCAGATAGCCACTGACTGTCCAGGCATGCTGGGAGTTTTACAACAGCTGGAGGCACCCTGTTTGGGAATCACTGGCGTAGAATTCCCCTATGTCCACCCCTATGCAAACCCTAATTTAGGCCTCAAATGCGCATGGCGCTCTCACTTTGGAGCCCTGTCGTATTTCAAGACAACAGTTTAGGGACACATATGGGGTATCGCCGTACTCGGGAGAAATTGGGTTTCAAATTTTGGGGGATATTTTCTGCTATTACCCTTTTTTAAAATGTAAAATTTTTGGGAAAATAAGCATTTTAGGTAAAAAATTTTTATTTTTTACATATACAAAAGTCATGAAACACTTGTGGGGTATAAAGGTTCACTTAACCCCTTGTTACGTTCCCCGAGGGGTCTAGTTTCCAAAATGGTATGCCATGTGTTTTTTTTTTTTTTTGCTGTCCTGGCACCATAGGGGCTTCCTAAATGCGGCATGCCCCCATAGCAAAATTTGCTTTCAAAAAGCCAAATGTGACTCCTTCTCTTCTGAGACCTGTAGTGTGCCAGCAGAGCACTTTTCACCCCCATATGGGGTGTTTTCTGAATCGGGAGAAATTGGGCTTCAAATTTTGGGGGGTATTTTCTGCTATTACCCTTTTTAAAAATGTAAAATTTTTGGGAAACCAAGCATTTTAGGTAAAAAAAACAACATTTTTTTTACATATGCAAAAGTCGTGAAACACCTGTGGGGTATTAAGGTTCACTTTACCCCTTGTTACGTTCCCCGAGGGGTCTAGTTTCCAAAATGGTATGCCATGTGTGTTTTTTTGCTGTCCTGGCACCATAGGGGCTTCCTAAATGCGGCATGCCCCCAGAGCAAAATTTGCTTTCAAAAAGCCAAATGTGACTCCTTCTCTTCTGAGACCTGTAGTGCGCCAGCAGAGCAATCTACACCCCCCATATGGGGTGTTTTCTGAATCGGGAGAAATTGGGCTTCAAATTTTGGGGGGTATTTTCTGCTATTACACTTTTTAAAAATGTAAAATTTTTGGGAAACCAAGCATTTTAGGTAAAAAATTTTTTATTTTTTTTACATATGCAAAAGTCTTGAAACACCTGTGGGGTATTAAGGTTCACTTTACCCCTTGTTACGTTCCCTGAGGGGTCTAGTTTCCAAAATGGTATGCCATGTGTGTTTTTTTGCTGTCCTGGCACCATAGGGGCTTCCTAAATGCGGCATGCCCCCAGAGCAAAATTTGCTTTCAAAAAGCCAAATGTGACTCCTTCTCTTCTGAGACCTGTAGTGCGCCAGCAGAGCAATTTTCACCCCCATATGGGGTGTTTTCTGAATCGGGAGAAATTGGGCTTCAAATTTTGGGGGGTATTTTCTGCTATTACATTTTTTAAAAATGTCAAATTTTTGGGAAACTAAGCATTTTAGGTAAAAAAAATAATAATTTTTTTTACATATGCAAAAGTCGTGAAATACCTGTGGGGTATTAAGGTTCACTTTACCCCTTGTTACGTTCCCTGAGGGGTCTAGTTTCCAAAATGGTATGCCATGTGTGTTTTTTTGCTGTCCTGGCACCATAGGGGCTTCCTAAAGGTGACATGCCCCCCAAAAACCATTTGTCGCTCCTTCCCTTCTGAGCCCTCTACTGCGCCCGCCGAACAATTAACATAGACATATGAGGTATGTGCTTACTCGAGAGAAATTGGGTTTCAAATACAAGTAAAAAATTTCTCCTTTTTACCCCTTGCAAAAATTCAAAAATTGGGTCTACAAGAACATGCGAGTGTAAAAAATTAAGATTTTGAACTTTCTCCTTCACTTTGCTGCTATTCCTGTGAAACACCTAAAGGGTTAATACACTTACTGAATGTCATTTTGAATACTTTGGGGGGTTTAGTTTTTATAATGGGGTCTTTTATGGGGTATTTCTAATATGAAGACCCTTCAAATCCACTTCAAAACTGAACTGGTCCATGAAAAATAACGAGTTTGAAAATTTTGTGAAAAATTTCAAAATTGCTGCTGAACTTTGAAGCCCTCTGGTGTCTTCCAAAAGTAAAAACTCATAAATTTTATGATGCAAACATAAAGTAGACATATTGTATATGTGAACCCAAAAAAAAATTATTTTGAATATCCATTTTCCTTACAAGCAGAGAGCTTCAAAGTTAGAAAAATGCAAAATTTTCATTTTTTTCATCAAATTTGGGGATTTTTCACCAAGAAAGGATGCAAGTTACCATAAAATTTTACCACTAAGTTAAAGTAGAATATGTCACGAAAAAACTATCTCGGAATCAGAATGATAACTAAAAGCATTCCAGAGTTATAAATGTTTAAAGTGACAGTGGTCAGAATTGCAAAAAACGCTCCGGTCCTTAAGGTGAAAAGGGCTTGGTCCTTAAGGGGTTAATTTGGACATTCCCACTTAGGTATTAACTCACTTTTGTTGCCAAGGATGCCAAAAGAAATTCTAGATTATGGTATAGTAAATTAATGTGATATCACAATGCCTTTCAATCAGATACACTGCTCTGACATCTCATGTGAGCATGGTTGCCACCTTTCTTGTAAAAAAAAAAAAATACCGGCCATGGTCATTTGCATAATAAATTGTATATATGCATAACATCACAGGAAGCTCCACCCATGCCTATACACATTGCGTCACATACCAGCCCAGCATCAGCAAATTAACCCCTCAGCCATCAGAGTTTGGCAGAGGTCCCCAGCGGGGGGCAGGGGTAGATTGACAACTCATGGGGACCCAGGGCAAGAGTGGATCATGGGGGGGGGCCCCATGTGCTGCTCACCCATGTGTGAGCCACACCTATATAGGTGCGCTGCCCACATACAATCAAATGTATTTCTCCGTTTTTTTTTTTTTTTTTTAAATAGCTCTTTTCCTACCTCCACATATGAATTTTTACTACATACAGACCCCACATATAAATTTACTATATACTGGTCTTTTCTCTATATGCGCTAGCTTCGAACATTTCTGCGCATGCGCTTCCACCA
Organism: Hyla sarda; assembly: GCF_029499605.1. NCBI lineage: Eukaryota > Metazoa > Chordata > Amphibia > Anura > Hylidae > Hyla > Hyla sarda. Next base: position 318,678,860 of record NC_079189.1, on the reverse strand, counting down.
GTGCTCTGCCCGTATTCCACAGGCCCACATTGTGATTACGCAGGGCTTTGTTTACCACCGCGTCATCACACGGGTGTGTCTCCGGTCATGTGACCAAGTTGGTCACATGACTGCAGCCACTTCCGGGATCGCGCAGCATGGAAATGGTGTCTGCCTATTACTTCTTCTAAACAGGTACGGATTCAGCACATTATTACTTCCTTTGGGCAGCAGCTCCTGATTGGTGCTACCGTATGTCAGTCTATGGTCAGGGATAGGTTAGTCCACCATATAAGTAGAACATATTGGTCCAGGAATAACCACGACCCCTGACGAAGCGCATTGGCGTGAAACGTGCGTTGGGGTAGGTGCAGGTAAATACATGGCTCTGTTGTGGTAATATGTGCCTTTTTCCCTCTGACTGTTGTTGCACCTGCATTAAGTTCATTTAGCTATACTGCATTGTCTGTATCTCTCGATTTTGTTACTTGCTTATGCAACTTCTGTCAGGTCCCTGCTCCTCCCCCGAGCACTCGCGGCGTTCCTCTCTCTGCAGCGCCCCGGTCAGACCCACTGACCGGGAGCGCTGCACTGACACTGCCGGCGGGGATGCGATTCGCATAGCGGGACGCGCCCGCTCGCGAATCGCATCCCAAATCACTCACCTGTCCCGGTCCCCGGCTGTCACGTCCCAGCTCTCAAAGATTTAAAGGGCCAGTGCACCAATGATTGGTGCCTGGCCCAATCAGTCTACTACGAACCTTGCCACCTGCCCCGACCTTCTGCTACGTCTGACCTTGCCTCTGTCTAGTCCTTCTGTCCCACGCCTTTTCAGCAGTCAGCGAGGTTGAGCCATTGCCGGTGGATACGACCTGGTTGCTACTGCCGCAGCAAGACCATCCCGCTTTGCGGCGGGCTCTGGTGAATACCAGTAGCAACCTAGAACCGGTCCACCGACACGGTCCACGTCAATCCCTCGCTGACACAGAGGATCCACATCCAGCCTGCCGAATCCTAACAGTAGATCCGGCCATGGATCCCGCTGAGGTCCCGCTGCCAGTTGTCGCTGACCTTACCACGGTGGTCGCCCAGCAGTCTCAACAGATAGAGCAACTAGGACAACAGTTCGCCCAACAAGGACAGCAGCTGTCGCAGTTGACCGCCATGCTACAGCAACTTCTGCCACAGCTACAGCAGCAACCATCTCCTCCGCCAGCTCCTGCACCTCCTCCGCAGCGAGTGCCCGCCCCTGGCCTCCGCTTGTCCCTGACGGACAAATTTGATGGGGACTCTAGACTCTGCCACACCGCTCTGGGACCGCAATGATCCTGTCACTGCCACTGTACAATCCTTCTTCGCTGAGGTTCGTAGTGTCTTCGAGGAACCAGCCCGAGTTTTTTCTGCCGAAACTGCCTTGCTGAACCTGGTCCAGGGAAATTCTTCTGTAGGCGAATACGCCATCCAATTTCGTACCCTCGCCTCTGAATTATCTTGGAACAACGAGGCTCTCTGCGCGACCTTTAAAAAAGCCCTATCCAGTAACATCAAGGATGTGCTGGCCGCACGAGAAATTCCTGCCAACCTGCATGAACTTATCCATTTGGCCACCCGCATTGACATGCGTTTTTCTCCTTCTGCCAACTCCTCCTTCTCAGCTGTGGCCTTCTTGGACTCTGGTTCTGCGGGAAATTTTATTTTGGCCTCTTTTGTTAATAAGTTCAACATCCCTGTGACCCGTCTCGTCAAGCCACTCTACATTTCCTCGGTCAACGGAGTAAAATTGGACTGCACTGTGCATTACCGCACAGAACCCCTGCTCATGAGCATTGGACTGCATCACGAAAAAATAGAATTTTTTGTTTTGCCCAACTGCACCTCCAAAGTCCTCCTCGGTCTGCCATGGCTCCAACGCCACTCTCCTACCCTTGACTGGACCACCGGGGAGATCAAGAGCTGGGGTGCTTCTTGCCACAAAAATGCCTCACGTCTGCTCCCAGTCCCGTCAGTCAAACCTCAGTGTCTCCTCCTATACCTGCTCTCCCCAAGGCCTATCAGGACTATGCCGAGTTTTTTTGCAATAAACGAGCAGAGATTTTGCCTCCTCATAGCCCCCGTCCTGGTAACACTCTGCCCCGTGCCAAGCTTCACCCTCTGCCCCCCCTCCCCATTCCCACTCCTTCTGGACTGCCTGCCTTTGATGAGTTTACCCAGGACTTCTCTGTCTTCCAGAAGGAAACTCTAGAATCGCTCCCAATGTCCTCGTCCCATGTGAAGCGACAACCGGACAAAAAAAGGGGGAGACCTAAGGGGGGGGTACTGTTATGCCGAGCGCTCCGGGTCCCTGCTCCTCCCCGGAGCGCTCGCGGCGTTCCTCTCTCTGCAGCACCCCGGTCAGACCCGCTGACCGGGAGCGCTGCACTGACACTGCCGGCGGGGATGCGATTCGCTCACGAATCGCATCCCAAGTCACTCACCTGTCCCGGTCCCCGGCTGTCACGTCCTGGCGCGCGGCTCCGCTCCCAATCAGTCTAATTAGCTTCCACCTGTGCACTTCCCTATATAACCTCACTTCCCCTTCCCTTCCTTGCCGGATCTTGTTGCCCTTGTGCCTAGTGAAAGCGTTTACAGTGTTTGCCTTACCAGTGTTCCTGACCTCTTGCTATCTCCATTGACAACGAACCTTGCCGCCTGCCCCGACCTTCTGCTACGTCTGACCTTGCCTCTGTCTAGTCCTTCTGTCCCACGCCTTTTCAGCAGTCAGCGAGGTTGAGCCGTTGCCGGTGGATACGACCTGGTTGCTACTGCCGCAGCAAGACCATCCCACTTTGCGGCGGGCTCTGGTGAATACCAGTAGCAGCCTAGAACCGGTCCACCGACACGGTCCACGCCAATCCCTTGCTGACACAGAGGATCCACATCCAGCCTGCCGAATCCTAACAATCCTCGTTGCTGATGTTTTTGTTGTTGGTGTTAGGCTGGGTTCACACTACGTTTTCTCCCATACGGGAGCGCATACGGCAGGGGGGAGCTAAAAGCTCGCGCTCCCGTATGTCACCGTATGCGCTCCTGCATGTCATTCATTTCAATGAGCCGGCCGGAGTGAAACGTTCGGTCCGGTCGGCTCATTTTTGCGCCGTATGCGCTTTTACAACCGGACCTAAAACTGTGGTCAACCACGGTTTTAGGTCCGGTTGTAAAAGCGCATACGGCGCAAAAATGAGCCGACTGGACCGAACGTTTCACTCCGGCCGGCTCATTGAAATGAATGACATACGGGAGCGCATACGGTGACATACGGGAGCGCGAGCTTTTAGCTCCCCCCTGCCGTATGCGCTCCCGTATGGGAGAAAACGTAGTGTGAACCCAGCCTTAGATATATACTGGTCCCCACAAATGAATTTATACTTTATACTGACCCCCATACATGAATTAATACTAGACAAAAATGTGGAAGACGGCACTCCAGAATTGTTTTTAAAACAAATAGTAGGTTTATTCACCCATGCAATACAAGTGATGCAAAAGACATAAACCTACTATTTGTTTTGAAAACAATTCTGGAGTGCCGTCTTCCACATTTTTCGTCTATTTGACTTTGACCGTGGTCAGGCCTTTGAGGACAGAGCACCCATTGACTTGGTAAAGTCATACACAGTGCATCATCTATCCCCCATTTTTCTGCTGAATTAATACTATATACTGACCCCATATATGAATTAATACTATATACTGACCCCATATATGAATTTATACTATATACTGACCCCATATATGAATTTATACTATATACTGACCCCATATATGAATTTACACTATATTATTTTCAGCGGCATGCTTGATAAATATCTATACCGCTTATTAGCCCAAAACCCACTCTTTGTGGTCATTAATGTGAACTGTGCACCAGTTCCTCAATCTGTGTACAAAGGTACAAAGATACCTTAAATAATACTGTAACTGAATATCCCCTCACCATGACTGGATAACACCGCTATAACAGGGCTGAACAATACCACCAAATCAAGACTGGATAACACCACAATACCAAGACTAGATAATACTGCCATACCAGAAGTGAAAAATACCACAATACAAGCCATCATTCTGCATGAGGGTACATTGACACGTTCATATTTTACTGTGTATTTTGCCGCTGAATTTCATACCCATTGAAGTCAATGGGCAGCTAAATCAGCTGCAGCAAAGGGCAGCAAAATATGCATTCACACGGGCAGATTTGATAATAATAAATAATAATGATGATAATAATAATATATAATAATAATAATAACTAATAAATAGTGGGTCACAAACCAGAAACGTACAGGAACATAGAACTCCATAGTATAAAAGTTCAGAGGGCACAGATCAGAGAGTTAGTACAGAGGACACTATATCAGCGGACATGAACAGAGGACTCAGTGGTCGTGTTTTACAAAAAAACAGATTTTTTTCTGCGTATTGTTGCGCATATTTCTGCCCTCATTAGTGTATACAGCATACCTACATCCAAGTAGTGTACCATTTTGTACCTGTTAATCTGTCAAGGGCCTACATACTGTGAAAGTCCAAACAATAGTATTCACCGGCTGGTATTTTACAAAAATACTGATTTTTTTCTGCGTATTGTTGCGCATATTTCTGACCACATCAGTGCATACCGCATATGTACATCTAATTAGTGTACCATTTTGTACCTGTTAATCTGTCAAGGGTCTACATACTGTGAAAGGACAGCCATAAGTAATCACCTGCTGCTGTTCTAGACAAATACTGTTTAAAGAGTAGTGTAGCATATTGTAATACCCTCATATACGCACTAAGTATGTCAGGCAGAGAAGTGCCAGGACGTGCACAGAGGAGTGGCAGAGGCCTAAATACTTCAGGCAGAGTTGGCAGCAGACTAGGGGTGAGTGGCAGCAGGAGTCACAGCGAGAGGCCTGAGCTCCGTTATCAGCCAGCAGTCGTGTCTCGACCAGCAACCCGTCTGCCGTCATGGATTGGTTAACACGCTCATCCACTTCATCACAAGTGACATCTGACACCCCCAGTCAACAGTCGGTGGGTTCCTCAGACACAACCCTTAGTTGGCATGGCCCGGGAGCAGTCCCTGTTCTCCCATTGCCTTTGTCCTATGCTGTCCCTCTCCTAGAGAAGTATCTTATGCTGTGGGTTCATCTCCACTATTCACTGAGGACGATCTAATAGAGGACAGTCAGCAGCTACTGCCCAGCCAAGAAGGGGAGGAGACATGCGCCGCTTGCTCCGCTAGGCGGCCAAGTAGTGATGCGGAGAGTGACGTGGGAGGCGGTGTTGCCAGGGTTCAGGGTCCTGAAGCAGACACTGTGGGGGGACCTGAGGAGGACATCAGTGACGTGCAGACAACTGTTGATGATGATGAAGCCAATCGCAATTGGGAGTCGGGTGCAGAAGGAGCTTAATCATCATCAGGAGAAGAAAGTTGCAGGTTGCCCTCGAGGCAGCAGCTGAGACAGCAAGGCTGTAGCACGGTTGGCAGTCAGCATGGTGGCAGGAGTGGAAATTCTGGAGCCAAATGTGCCCGGGGGAGACCACCTGTTTCGCGGCAGCCTACCTTTCCGGGAGGTAGTGGAACAGGGGTTCCTGGAGACGGTGCCAGTAGCAGTCAATTAGTGCGGACTGTAGATGGGAAAATCAGCTACTCGGCGGTGTGGCAGTTTTTAATCAGGCATCCGGAGGAGGTTCACGTAGCCACATGCAAGATATGTTGGCAGAAGGTGAAGCGTGGCCAGGGTCCCAATGTCGGCACCACTGCCCTGCATCAACACATGCTTCGCCACCATAAAGCGGCCTGGGAGAACCATGACTCCGATGTAGTGATCCAGCCTGCTGCATCACCCAGTGGCCATCCGCTCTTCATCCAGCCAAGGCTCCGGCACCTCAGCCGAAAGTAGCTGTGTGTCAAACTCTCCTTCTGTCGCTCCAGATGCTCCTGCTTCTCCGGCTTTTAGTCAGCCATTCTGCCAACAATCCATCGGCGAAGCCATGTCCAAGAGACAACAGTATGCGCCCACTCATCCAACGGCGCAGAAGTTGAATGTGCTCCTGTCCAAGTTGCTGGTGCTGCAGTCCCTCCCTTTTCAAGTGGTGGACTCTGCACCTTTCAGAGAATTGATGGCTTGTGCTGAGCCGAGGTGGAGAGTCCCAAGCTGTCATTTATTTTCGAATAAGGCAGTACCAGCCCTGCATAAGTTTGTACAAGAGAAAGTGGGCCAGTCCTTGAGCCTGTCGGTGTGTTCAAAAGTGCACGGCAGCACCGACGTGTGGAGCTGTAACTACGGGCAGGGACAATACTTGTCTTTTACGGCCCACTGGGTAAATGTGGTTCCTGCACAGCCACAACAGCAACTTGGACAGGTAACACCGCTTCCTCCTCCACGCTCTCGCTTTCAGGCAGTTGGTCCTGTGTCAGTGTGCGACTCCGCCTCCTCATCCTCCAACGTGTCCTCGACCTCCACTGCACGTAGAAATCTCGGTGGCCCTTCATTGTCCATGTGTGTAGGGCACAGCGGTGTCAAGCTGTTCTTCACATGGTTTGCCTTGGCAGGGGAGGAACTGCTAAATTTCATTTGTAAAGAAATCAGAGTATGGCTTACTCCACGAAATCTGGAAATGGGAACCATGGTGACCGACAACGGGAAGAACATTGTGTCCGCGTTGTGACAAGGAAGTGTGAAACATGCGCCCTGCATGGCACACGTGTTGAATCTGGTTGTCAAGCACTTCCTCAAGTCTTCTCCCCATTTGCAAAACATCCTGAAAATGGCAAGGAAACTGTGCATGCACTTCAGCCACTCGTACACCGCCAAGCAAACCTTCCTTGAGCTGCAGCGTCAGAACGGTATCCCACAACATAGTCTTATTTGTGACGTTGCCACATGTTGGAATTCCACCCTCCATATGATGGACAGACTATACGAACAAAGAAAAGCCATCACCGATTTCTTGATGATCCAAGCAGATAGGAGTACTTCCCTATGTAACTTCAATGTGAACCAGTGGCAGCTCATACGTGACACCTGCCTATGCTGAGGCCCTTTGAGGAAGCCACATTATTTGTAAGTCGCCTGGATTATGGCATGAACAACGTAATTCCACTCCTACATTTCCTACAACAAATTAATGAAACGATGACTGGTCACGGCAATGGAGAAGTTGTGCCTACATCTCAAGGCTACATGAGCCCTGTGGGGGCTGAACTGGAGGAGGAGGATGATGAGGGGCAGAGTGGAGCACAGTTTAGGTTGGATGAGATGGCCGGTGTTTCTAGTCATTGGACAGGAGAGGAGGAGCAGGAGCAGCCAGAGGAGCTGGAGGCTTATGAGAAAGGTGAGACAGACGACCCAGACACATCGTGGCAGTATGCAGTGGAGATGGAGGCAGGTAGTCCTTCCGAGTCACTGGCGCAAATGGCACGATGCATGCTCAGTTGCTTGCGTAGTGACCCCCGAATTGTCAAAATTCATCAGCGGGATGACTTCTGGATCTCCACCTTATTGGACCCTCGCTAAGGTCCCAGAATGGGGGCCTTTTTTACACCCACTGAGAGGGAGGACAAACAGACCTACTACAGAGAGATCCTACGTAGTCAGTTGGCTGATGCCTATCGGCAACATGGTCCATCCACTTGCAGGTCTGACTCGGGGGAACCTCTGCGCTCCATTTCCACTGCCATGGCTGCTGGGGAGGGGAGGGGTGGCAGGAGCAGTACCAGCTCAATCAGCAGCAGACTGAGTCTACAGTCGCTGATGAGTAGCTTTCTTCACTCGTATAGTGAAGCAACTCATCAGCAGCAGGTAGACATGGAGCAGGACCTGAACCAGCAGGTGGTGGCATATCTTGACATGGCCATGCCAACAAACATTGAAGATCCGCTGGACTTCTGGGCAGCCAAACTTGATTTATGGCCGCAACTAGCAGAGTTTGCCCTGGAAAAGCTATCCTGCCCGGCCAGTAGTGTGCCATCAGAGCGGGTGTTTAGTGCGGCCAGGGCCATAGTCACCCCAAGGCGAACTCGTCTGTCCACGAAAAATGTGGAGAGACGGACCTTTGTCAAGATGAATCAGGGATGGATCAGCCAGGATTTCCAGCCACAAATTCCAGATGCCTCAAAGTAGATTGACCATGCTGCTAAACCAACACTTCCCAATTATGGTTATGAAACCCTCTTGGGTTATCAATTAGGGTTATGAAACCCTCTTTAGTACTGCGAATGCCTGCTCCTGACTCATCCTGTGTCTTTCAGGAACTACTTGCCTCACTGACGCTTCTGGCCTTGGGCATTCAATTTTTGAATGTTTAGCAGTAGCTAAATATATGCTTAATGAAAATGTCAACATTGATCTTTAAATGTAAGGGGTTATGAAACCCTCTTGGGTACTGCGAATGCCTGCTCCTGACTCATCCTGTGTCTTTCAGGAACTACTTGCCTCACTGACGCTTCTGGCCTTGGGCCTTTAATTTTTGGATGTTTAGCAGTAGCTAAATACATTCTTAATGCAAAAGTCAACATTGATCTTTAAATGTAAGGGGTTATGAAACCCTCTTGGGTACTGCGAATGCTTGCTCCTGACTCATCCTGTGTCTTTCAGGAATTTCTTGCCTCACTGACGCTTCTGGCCTTGGGCCTTTATTTTTTGGATGTTTAGCAGTAGCTAAATACATGCTTAATGCAAATTTCCACATTGATCCTTCGTGAAGGGGTTATGAAACCCTCTTGGGTACTGCGAATGCTAGCTCCGGACTCATCCTGTGTCTTTCAGGAACTTCTTGCCTCACTGATGCTTCTGGCCTTGGGCCTTTAATTTTTGGAAGTTTAGCAGTAGCTAATACATGCTTAATGCTAATTTCAACAATGATCTTAAAATTTTCGGCGCTCTGCCAGGGCCGTCGCCTACCCCGCCGGGGCCGATCCGAGGACCTCACTAAACCCTCCAATTGGTAGTAGAGACAGGTGGTGTGTACAAAGGCCAGGGATTTAATGAACCTGAGCTTATGACCCGCACTTAGTTGGAATTCTTCTTTCATGGCAAATGATTGCAATCCCCGATCCCTATCATGAACGGGGTTCAGCGGGTTACCCGCACTTGTCGGTGAAGGATAGACACAGGCTGGTCCGTTCAATGTAGCGCGCGTGCAGTCCCAGACATCTGAAGGCATCACACACATGTTATTGCTCGATCTGGCGATTGATCGTGCAATGTAAGGGGTTAAGAAAGCCTCTTAGGTACTGCTGATGCCTACTCCTGACTGCTCCTGTGTCTTTCAGGAACTACTTGCCTTCATGATGCTTCTGGGCTTGGGCCTTTCATTTTAGGATTTTTGAAATAGATACCTACATGCTTAATTTAAATTTCAACATTTATGGTGCAATGTATGGGGTTATTAAACCCTCTTGGGTACTGTTTTTTCCAAATTTTCTGATAATTTTCTCAGTAATAAACTTGAATTTTCCAGAATAATAACCATTGCACCATTGAATGCTTGTTGTGTGTGATTTTTTAATAAAAATTTTCAAAAATAATACGGAGATGGATGAACTCTGCTTCTTTATTTCGGAAAACATTACTTTAGAGAAGAATGTCTTTTTGTGGTCCACCATCCTGCATTATAGAGTCTTTTGGACTTAAAAAAAGGTACAAAAAAAAAAAAAAAAGGGCCGGTAAGGGCAATGGAGACGTTGCGCCTTGTTACGCCTAGCGCTCCGGGTCCCCGCTCCTCCCCGGAGCGCATACGGCGCCTCTCTCTCCGCAGCGCCCCGGTCGGTCCCGCTGACCGGGAGCGCTGCACTGTCATGGCCGTCGGGGATGCGATTCGCACAGCGGGACGCGCCCGCTCGCGAATCGCATCCCAGGTCACTTACCCGTTCCCGTCCCCTGCTGTCATGTGCTGGCGCGCGCGGCTCCGCTCTCTAGGGCGCGCGCGCGCCAGCTCCCTGAGACTTAAAGGGCCAGTGCACCAATGATTGGTGCCTGGCCCAATTAGCTCAATTGGCTTCCATCTGCTCCCTGCCTTTATCTGACCTCCTCCCATGCACTCCCTTGCCGGATCTTGTTGCCTTGTGCCAGTGAAAGCGTTTTGTGTGTCCAAAGCCTGTGTACCAGTACTTCTGCTATCCACCCTGACTACGAACCTTGCCGCCTGCCCCCGACCTTCTGCTACGTCCGACCTTGCTTCTGTCTACTCCCTTGTACCGCGCCTATCTTCAGCAGCCAGAGAGGTTGAGCCGTTGCTAGTGGATACGACCTGGTCACTACCGCCGCAGCAAGTCCATCCCGCTTTGCGGCGGGCTCTGGTGAAAACCAGTAGTGACTTAGAACCGGTCCACTAGCACGGTCCACGCCAATCCCTCTCTGGCACAGAGGATCCACCTCCTGCCAGCCGGCATCGTGACAGTAGATCCGGCCATGGATCCCGCTGAAGTTCCTCTGCCTGTTGTCGCCGACCTCCCCACACTGGTCGCCCAGCAAGCCCGACAGATTGCCCAACAAGATCACCAGCTGTCGTACTTGACCACCATGACTCAGCAACTCCAGTCGCAGCTACAGCAGATTCAGTCTCAGCTACAGCAGCAGCAACCATCTCCTCCGCCAGCTCCTGCACCCCTTCCGCAGCGAGTGGCCACTCCTAGCCTCCGCCTGTCCTTGCCGGACAAATTTAATGGGGACTCTAAGTTTTGCCGTGGCTTTCTTTCGCAATGTTCCCTGCATTTGGAGATGATGTCGGATCAGTTTCCTACTGAAAGGTCTAAGGTGGCTTTCGTAGTCAGCCTTCTGTCTGGAAAAGCCCTGTCATGGGCCACACCGCTCTGGGACCGCAATGACCCCGTCACTGCCTCTGTACACTCCTTCTTCTCGGAAATTCGAAGTGTCTTTGAGGAACCTGCCCGAGCCTCTTCTGCTGAGACTGCCCTGTTGAACCTGGTCCAGGGTAATTCTTCCGTTGGCGAGTACGCCATACAATTCCGTACTCTTGCTTCTGAACTTTCCTGGAATAATGAGGCCCTCTGCGCGACCTTTAAAAAAGGCCTATCCAGCAACATTAAAGATGTTCTGGCCGCACGAGATACTCCTACCAACCTGCATGAACTCATTCATCTAGCCACTCGCATTGACATGCGTTTTTCTGAGAGGCATCAAGAGCTCCGCCAGGAAAAAGACTTAGATCTCTGGACACCTCTCCCACAGTCTCCATTGCAATCTGCGCCTAGGCCTCCCGCCGAGGAGGCCATGCAAGTGGATCGGTCTCGCCTGACCCTGGAAGAGAGGAATCGCCGTAAGGAAGAGAATCTTTGTCTGTACTGTGCCAGTACCGAGCATTTCTTGGTGGATTGCCCTATCCGTCCTCCACGCCTGGGAAACGTACGCACGCACCCAGCTCACGTGGGTGTGGCGTCTCTTGGCTCTAAGTCTGCTTCTCCACGTCTCACAGTGCCTGTACGGATTTCTTCTTCAGCCAGCTCTTCCCTCTCAGCCGTGGCCTGCCTGGACTCTGGTGCCTCTGGGAATTTTATTCGGGAGTCCTTGGTGAATAAATTCCGCATCCCAGTGACCCGTCTTGTCAAGCCTATCCACATTTCCGCGGTCAACGGAGCCAGGTTGGATTGCTCCGTGCGTTTCCGCACGAAGCCCCTTCTAATGTGCATCGGACCTCATCACGAGAAGATTGAATTTTTGGTCCTCCCCAATTGCACTTCCGAAGTTCTCCTTGGACTACCCTGGCTTCTACACCATTCCCCAACCCTGGATTGGTCCACAGGGGAGATCAAGAGCTGGGGTACCTCTTGCTTCAAGGACTGCCTTAAACCGGTTACCAGTACTCCCTGCCGTGACCCTGTGGTTCCTCCTGTATCCGGTCCCCCTAAGGTCGTTATGGACTCTGCCCGCCTTAAGAAGTGCCTCTCCCCCCCTCCCAGTCCAGTCAGGCAAGCCTCGGTGCCTCCTCATGGCCCTCGTCCTGGTGTCACACTGCCCCGTGCCAGGCCTCGCCCTCTGCCCTCCCTCCCCATTCCCACTCCTGCTGTACTGCCTGCCGTTGAGGAATCCCTCCATCCTTTCCCGGTGTCCTCATCCCAGGGGAGGCAGTTACCGGACAAAGAGAAGGGGAGACCTAAGGGCGGGGGGTACTGTTACGCCTAGCGCTCCGGGTCCCCGCTCCTCCCCGGAGCGCATACGGCGCCTCTCTCTCCGCAGCGCCCCGGTCGGTCCCGCTGACCGGGAGCGCTGCACTGTCATGGCCGTCGGGGATGCGATTCGCACAGCGGGACGCGCCCGCTCGCGAATCGCATCCCAGGTCACTTACCCGTTCCCGTCCCCTGCTGTCATGTGCTGGCGCGCGCGGCTCCGCTCTCTAGGGCGCGCGCGCGCCAGCTCCCTGAGACTTAAAGGGCCAGTGCACCAATGATTGGTGCCTGGCCCAATTAGCTCAATTGGCTTCCATCTGCTCCCTGCCTTTATCTGACCTCCTCCCATGCACTCCCTTGCCGGATCTTGTTGCCTTGTGCCAGTGAAAGCGTTTTGTGTGTCCAAAGCCTGTGTACCAGTACTTCTGCTATCCACCCTGACTACGAACCTTGCCGCCTGCCCCCGACCTTCTGCTACGTCCGACCTTGCTTCTGTCTACTCCCTTGTACCGCGCCTATCTTCAGCAGCCAGAGAGGTTGAGCCGTTGCTAGTGGATACGACCTGGTCACTACCGCCGCAGCAAGTCCATCCCGCTTTGCGGCGGGCTCTGGTGAAAACCAGTAGTGACTTAGAACCGGTCCACTAGCACGGTCCACGCCAATCCCTCTCTGGCACAGAGGATCCACCTCCTGCCAGCCGGCATCGTGACACGCCTATATCTCACGGCCACATAAGCCCTGTGGTTGCTTGTTATATTTGGTCCTTCGTGCCCACACGCTGGGGTCCGGGACACTCAAAGTTTGATTTAAATTTCAAATTAAAAAATCAGACATTTCAATGGTCTCCTCATGCATCAGCCAACTCCAGGCTGTGTTATTCAGGCAATATATGGTTTACTGATGGCGCTGCTGGGCCTGGGTCTGAGAATTTCAAATTTTCTCATAGGTAGTACCCACTATCCAAAATCTTTTTCTAAAATTTATAAAATTGTTGTGTTTTTTGGGGGGGATTGTGAAGCCCTGGTGTGTACTCATGCATCAGCCAACTCCAGGCTGTGTCATTCAGGCAATGTAAGGTTTACTGATGCCGCTGTGGGGGCTTGTTATATTTGGTCCTTCGTGCCCACACGCTGGGGTCCGGGACACTCAAAGTTTGATTTAAATTTCAAATAAAAAAATCAGACATTTCAATGGTCTCCTCATGCATCAGCCAACTCCAGGCTGTGTTATTCAGGCAATATATGGTTTACTGATGGCGCTGCTGGGCCTGGGTCTGAGAATTTCAAATTTTCTCATAGGTAGTACCCACTATCCAAAATCTTTTTCTAAAATTTATAAAATTGTTGTGTTTTTTGGGGGGGATTGTGAAGCCCTGGTGTGTACTCATGCATCAGCCAACTCCAGGCTGTGTCATTCAGGCAATGTAAGGTTTACTGATGCCGCTGTGGGGGCTTGTTATATTTGGTCCTTCGTGCCCACACGCTGGGGTCCGGGACACTCAAAGTTTGATTTAAATTTCAAATAAAAAAATCAGACATTTCAATGGTCTCCTCATGCATCAGCCAACTCCAGGCTGTGTTATTCAGGCAATATATGGTTTACTGATGGTGCTGCTGGGCCTGGGTCTGGGAATTTCAAATTTTCTCATTGTGAAGCCCTAGTGTGCACTCATGCATCAGCCAACTCCAGGCTGTGTCATTCAGGCAATATATGGTTTACTGATGCCACTGCTGGGCCTGGGTATTTCAAATTTTCTCATAGGTAGAACCCGCTATCCAAAATCTTTTTCTAAAATTTCAAAAATTGTTGTGTTTTTTGGGGGGGATTGTGAAGCCCTGGTGTGTACTCATGCATCAGCCAACTCCAGGCTGTGTCATTCAGGCAGTATATGGTTTACTGATGCCGCTGCTGGGCCTGGGTCAGGGAATTTCAAATTTTATCATAGGTAGCACCCGCTAACCAAAATCTTTTTCAAAAATGTCTAAAATTGTTGTGTTTTTTTGGGGGGATTGTGAAGGCCTGCTGTGTCGCTGGGTGACAACATGCTACCCAGAGATTTTGCTTTTTTTGCCACACATCGTATCCCACCATTCAGTATTTTAGCCAGCGTATCATCCTGCAATAAAACAGGAATATGTTTTTTAATAATTGTTTTAATCTGGTTACAATTACAGCTGAATGCAGTAGTAAATGTGGGAATAAAAGTGGATTCAGAAGGTTTTTGTTTGACGCCAGAGACGTCTAAATATTATTCTCTAGTTTTAGCATCTGCAATAGATTTAGCCCTTTTAACACAGAATTGCTATAACCTCTCCTTTTTATCTATTTGTAATATCCATGCTGGCTTTTTCATAGAAGGAATCTTTAGATGATGCCCGTTTTGCACTTATATATTCTCCTATTGGGAGATTCCTTGTGGTATGAATAGGATGACAACTATTAGCATGTAAAATGCTATTTCCAGCAGTGGATTTACCAAACGTTTTGGAATCGATTTTTCCCCTGGCACCATCTCCTATCAAGGTGACGTCCAAAAAAATCTATTTCTCTATGTGAGACGTAAAACGGAGATTTGTGTCATTATCATTACAAAAAGAAATAAAGTCACCCAAGTGTTGTTCAAGACCGTGGCATACTAGGAGGAGGTCGTCTATATATCTTCCGTACCATATGATGTTGGATTGGTACAGGTTGATGTCAGAGTGCAGACGTTCCTCCTCCCAGTATGCCATGAAGAGGTTTGCCAAAGACGGGGAGAACTTAGCTCCCATAGGACAACCTGTTTAAGTGATATTTGACAGCCAACACTGCTTTATCGTGCTGTATGCAACTGTACAAAGACACTACGTCGCATGTGACCCAGGTAAATTCTGAATCCCATTCAATAAATTTCATAGCTCATAAAAGGGATTTGGTGTCTTTGACATGGCCTGGTGTTCTGTGAACCAAAGGCTGTAACATACAATCCATCCAGTCTCCCAAGTGCTCCAGCAAGGAATCAATACCCGCCACTATGGGGCAGAAAGGAGGAGGGAAAACATTTTTTTTGTGTCTTTGGGAGAGCATGGAATACTGGAATTTTTGGATGTTCCAGACACAAGAACTCTTTTTGTTTAGTAGAAAAAATATTCAAAGTATGTCCTTCCTGGAATATTTCCTGTAATTTATGTTTTACTTCTTTGGTTGGATCCGTTCTTACTTTTTTATATGTACATTGATCCTGTAACATTTGCATTACCGCCATTTTTTGGTCGGCGGAATATCCACCGCTAAAACTCCGTAGTGTGCACTGTGCAGTGGAATCCTATTGCCAGCAATGTGACTCTGCTGCACTGGAATTTCCAAGCGGTTTTGCAGTTCAGTTCCATTGAAGTAAATGAACTAAAACAAGACACAGACAGTGCTCTGTAGTGTGATAACGTTTAAGACCAGGATAGGTATAGTAAAAGTGGTGCTTACCACATAAAGTTACACTCCACCAAGTGTAACTATGGAACAGAGTAGTAATTTGAGTGCCTGCAGACGCTCCACGTCCAACCTCAAACGTAAAATTCAAAATTTCCTCCAACGTAGCGATGCTGGACACACAGAATAAAGGGATCTCAAGTTCAATCACCCATGATGCAACGCATTTCACAGTAAGACTGCTTCATCAGGCACTGCTTCATCTTACTGTGAAACGCGTTGCATCATGGGGGATTAAGATTGAGATCCCTTTAGTCTGTATGTGTAGCGCCTCTCAATCCCGTCGCTACTTTGGAGGAAATTTTGGCTTTTATAATTTAAGTAAATGAAGCCAAGTTGTAATACCAAACACAACCTAGGGACAGAAGGGGAGATGTTTTTGACAGAAATGAGCTCTTTAAAGGGGTACTCTGGTGGAATTTTTTTTTTCAAATTAACTAGTGCCAAAAAAGTTTAACAGATTTGTAGATTATTTCTATTTAAAAATCTTAATCCATCCAGTAATTATCAGCTGCTGTATACTACAGAGGAAGTTGTCAGGATCCGGACTTGTATGCGGAGAGGACACTGGTGGTGAATCCTCTGTGTCAGTGAGGTGATGGCGTGGGCCGTACCAGGGGAACGGAATCTAAGGGGTTACTGGTTTTCACCAGAGCCCTCCGCAAAGCGGGATGGACTTGCAGCGGCAGGTAACCCCCAGGTCGTTCCACCCGATAGCGACTCAACCTCACTGACAGCTGAGACAGGAGCGGTACACAGGGACAAGGCAAGAGCAAGGTCGGACGTAGCAGAAGGTCTAGGCAGACAGCAATGGTTCGTAGTCAGGGGCAACGGCAAGGGTCTGGGTACACTGGCAATGGAACACACAGAAACGCAAGGACAGGAAGGACAAGGACAGGAAGGGGAAGTGGGTTTTTATATGTTTTGAAGGTGTAGGTATAGGTTTTGAAGGTGTACTGATTGGGCCAGGCACCAATTAATAGTGCACTGGCCATTTAAATTGCAGAGAGATGGCGCGCGCGCGCCCTAGAGAGCGGGGCCGCGCGCGCCGGGACAGAGCAACAGGAGGACAGAGCAGGTGAGGTGATTGGGATGCGACCCGCTGGCGGGCGTGTCCCGCTGCGCGGATCGTATCCCCGCCGGTGATAACAGTGCAGTGCTCCCGGTCAGCGGGTCTGACCGGGGCGCTGCACGCAGAAGAACGCCGCAAGCGCTCCGGGGAGGAGCAGCGACCCGGAGCGCTCGGCGAAACAGAAGTTTTATAGTTTTCTTTATGTCTGACCACAGTGCTCTCTGTTGGCACCTCTGTCCATGTTAGGAACTGTCCAGGGGAAGGAGCATATCCCCATAGCAAACCTCTTCTGCTCTGGACAGTTACTGACACGGACAGAGGTCAGACAGAAAATAGCCATACAACTTCCTCTGGAGCATACAGCAGATGATAAATACTGGAAGGCTTTTAAGATTTTTAAATAGCAGTAATTTACAAATCTGTTTAACTTCCTGGCACAAGTTGATTTGAAAAAAATCCATTGGAGTACCCCTTTAAACCCCTGAATCTCTTGGCCCACATTTGCTGTGTATAAAGCTTGTTTACACACATTGTTATGCAGACATAATTTGTGGTGCAGTGCGCTAAATTGTGGCACACAACCTGACAAAAGAAGGTTGGGTTTTCAATAGTAAATCAGGGTCAATGTGTGTATTACCAGAAGTTTTTCTGTTGGGTTGCATTGAACTCAATAACTACAAAAGATAAACTTTTTTATTTATCTTCTTAACTGCAAAACCAAATAATGCAATTCCGACCAAATATTGTCAGTTTTTTGAAGCAACAGATGAGCGGAAGAGCAATGTGTGGGCAAAGACTACAGTCGCCACAGATAACTCACTAAAAGGCATTTTATATGAGTTGGTTATTAGGTAAACAGACATTCATAGGAATGTAAATATCCCAGTGAATAACCAACGTATGGATAATCTCTTGTTTGTCGGCTGATCAAATTTTTTATGTAGCCATAAATATGAGTGTTTGCTGGCAACACATCTAATGGGAGCTTTCTGCCACAAGATGGGGGAATTTGGGGAATTTAAAAAAGTCAGTATATCAGGATTCAGGCTTTAAAGTCAGGCTTTTTTTTTCAAACAAAGGAAAGCACTCCATGGTGTGATATCGTAAATGCAAGCGAAAGATGGACACAAATTAAGGTGCTCACCCTCAATGGTTATACTGAGCCAAGTACAACAATGGAAAAGCGTAGTCGAGATCAATAGAGCAGCCGCTCCTGGGATAAACAGCAAATACACAAAACCTCCAAGAAGAAACACAGGATCAAGCAGGGCATGTGGATCTCAGGTGAGGTAAAAAGGTTTATTACCCACAATGCAACGCGTTTCACGAAAAACTGCTTCATCAGGCCGGATGAAGCAATTTTCTGCAAAATGCGTTGCATTGTGGGTAATAAACCTTTTTACCTGCTCTGCTTGATCCTGTGTTTCTTCTTGGAGGTTTTGTGAATGAGGCTTTTGTTAAAGTGATTCTTCAGGATAAAAAAAAAATGGAACATATTTGTGCAAACCCCCAGTTATCACAAAGCATTGTAGTTTTTTTAATTTTTTTATTAACCTTGTGCTGTGCTCACCATGTGGGCGAGGTTCATCATGAAGTGGACTGGAAAAGAGTGTGACTTCCCACAATGCTAGATTTACTACAATTTACACTAAAGATCTAGCATAAACTGTATCTAAAATCTATGCTGTAATCTACAGTTTAGATGTATTTATTTTCATGGTATAAGTGCAAAGTATTATTTTAGCGATAAGAAAATTGCTGCTTATGTGACTAGTTAAGAAGTAAAAAAGAAAAAACTGTTTCTATAGCACCAAATTAATAAAACATAAAAAAAAGATCCAATATAAATTTGGTACTGCGGTAATTTAACTGATCCAAAGAATAAAGTTAATGGGGAGATTTATCAAAACCTGTCCAGAGCAAAAGTTGCTGAGTTGCCCATAGCAACCAATCAGATTACAATCTCATTGGTTATATGGGCAACTTGTCTTCTGGACAGGTTTTGATAAATCTCCCTCATTATGTTTTTTTTAACCACACAGTAAATGGCGCATATTTTAAATGCAGAAAAATATTCATTTAATTATTAAGTCAATAAGTAATATGAAACCCAAAATGATGTCACTAAAAAGTTTGACATATTGCATTAAAAATAAAGCTTACATGGTTATGTTGACAAAAAATAATAAAACGTAACATGTCTTAGAATGCTAGAAAACTGCTTGTGCAATAAGCCTCAAATTAGCTTGGTCTCTAAGAGGTTAAGAAACTAGTTTTAATGTTTTTGACTGTGTAGCTAAATGGAATGTGTAGTATATCTGAACAGAAAATGACCTTCTTTTAGCAAATGTAGGTCACAATGAACTGATAAATCATAATCATTGAAGACTCTGAATGTTCTTTTACTTATTTAACATCCAAGGTAAAAGCACAATAGCTAAAGGTTACAGAGATTACATTCTGTTTGCTTAAAGAATTCTTTCTTTTGGCACTTCAGTCTAATGACCTTCATTGGTAGGCTAATATTTTAGTAACATAACTTTTTAATGTTGAAAATAATGAATAAATAAAACATATAACTACCTTTGCATATGCTGAGATATACTTTTTATTTATAAAAAGAAGGTATTTTAGGCCTATTCCAAACATGATGTGCAAGGGATCCATTTGTGAGGTCAGGTTCACATCTGCGTCAAAGCTCTTGCAGAATCCATTCCACTGCCCAGCAAAGGATCTAGATCTGTACCTTGACGCATGGCCACTCAGTATTGTACAGGAGCAGGGAGACCCTGCTCCGGTATGTATATTCCATGGTACTCTATGCCAATAGCTTACGGAACAAACAAGAGCAGGGCCTTCAGTCCTCTAGAGGAACAGGGTCTCTGGTCCTGTCTGGATTCCCTGCTCCTGTACTGTACAGCAGTGTGATCTGTTTAACCCCTCAAGGACCCAGCCCATTTTCACCTTAAGGACCCGTCCATTTTTTGCACATCTGACTACTGTCACTTTAAACATTAATAACTCTGGGATGCTTTTACTTTTCATTCTGATTCTGAGATCATTTTTTTGTGACATATTCTACTTTATGGTAGTGGTAAATTTATGTCGATAGTTGCATAATTTCTTGGTGAAAAATTCCAAAATTTGATGAAAAAATTGAAAATTAGCATTTTTGAAGTGGATTTGAAGGGCTTCCATATTAGAAATACCCCACAAATGACCCGATTATAAAAACTGCACCCCTCAAAGTATCCAAAATGACATTCAGTAAGTGTGTTAACCCTTTACAGAACAAGGAGGAGGAAAAATCGAAAACGTAATAATAAAATTGTCTTTGTAAACGCACATGGCCCCTGACTTCCATTCCAAACAAATTCTCTTTTACAAAAGCTCAATGGCGCTCCTCCTCTTCTGAGCATTGTAATGCACCAGCAGAGCACTTGACGTCCACACATGAGGTATTTCCATACTCAGAAGTGGACTCACATTTGGCTTTTGGAAAGCAAATTTTGCTGAAATTTTTTTTTTTGGGGGGGGAATGTCATATTTAGGTAGCCCCTGTGGGGCCAGAACAGCAAATAAAAAAAGACACATGGCATACTATTTTGGAAACTACACCCCTTAAGGAACGTAACAAGGGTTACAATGAGCACAGGGTACACCTCACAGGTGTTTGACGACTTTTTGTTAAAGTTGGATGTGTAAATAAAAATGTAAAACATTTTCACTAAAATGCATTTTCCCCCCCAAATTTTTAATTTTTACAAAGGGGTAATAGGAGAAAATGACACCTAAAATGTGTAACCCCATTTCTTCTGAGTATGGAAATACCTCATGTGTGGACGTCAAGTGCTCTGCTGGTGCATTACAATGCTCAGAAGAGGAGGAGCGCCATTGAACTTTTGGAAAGACAATTTGTTTGGAATGGAAGTCAGGGGCCATGTGCATTTACAAAGCCCCAGTGGTGCCAGAAAAGTGTCCCCCCCCCCCCCATGTGACCCCATTTTGGAAACTACACCCCTCACAGAATTTAATAAGGGTGCAATGAGTATTAACACCCCACTGGCGCTTGACAGATCCTTGAACAGTGGGCTGTGCAAACGAAAAATTACATTTTTCATTTTCACGGACCACAGTTCCAAAAATCTGTCAGACACCTGTGTGGTGTAAATGCTCACTGTACCCCTTAAAACACTACATGGGGGCTTTGTAAACACACGTGGCCTTCAATTCCGGACAAATTTTATCTTCAAAATCCCAATGGTGCTCCTTCTCTTCTGAGCATTGTAGTGCACCCGCAGAGCACTTTACATCCACATATGGGGTATTTTCTTACTCAGAAGAAATGGGGTTACAAATTTTGGGAGGCTTTTTTCCTATTTTCCCTTGTGAAAATGAAAAATTTAGGGTAACACCAGCATTTTAGTGAAAAAATCTGGGCCCCCCAGATTGCGTGACCAAAGATCACTATATTGCGCTCCCTGAATTGTGCTACATCTTAGCTAATGTGAGTAAATGAGATTACAGTGCAAACCCCAAATGGCTGCGACTAAAACATGAGAAACGTAATAATTCCATCCAGAATTCCATCCAGAATGGCTGCGGTAATTTGGGGGTTGCAAAGTGACCCCATTTAGTGCAAATCAGCTCAGCACCCCCCTCTGCAAGAATAAAGTGCACGGACTGCTGTGCAACAACAGCAACTTTTTATGATGCCTATTTAAAGGGGTACTCCGGTGCTTAGACATCTTATCCCCTATCCAAAGGATAGGGGATAAGATGCCTGATCGCGGGAGACCCGCCGCTGGGGATCCCCGTGATCTTGCACGCGGCACTGCGTTTGTAATCAGTCCCCGGAGCGTGTTCGCTCCGGGTCTGATTACCGGCGACCACAGGGCTGACGGCATGTGACGTCACGCCTCCACCCACGTGTGACGTCACGCTCCTCCTCTCAATGCAAGCCTACGGGAGGGGGCGTGATAGCTGTCACGCCCCCTCCCATAGACTTGCATTGAGGGGCGGAGCGTGATAGGGGATAAGATGTCTAAGCACCGGAGAACCCCTTTAAGGCTAGGTTTCCACTTGTTTTTTTTTTTTTTTTTACAAAAATGACAATAAAAACGCCCATTCTGCCGCATGGCGTTTTTTTTGTGAAAAAATGCTGCGGCCAGATGTTAGCTGCAAGTAAATAGTAAACTGCAAAATGCCAAATCCACTTGGCGTTTTTCAGTTTGGCGTTTTTTTTTTATCCTTTTGGCGTTTTTGGGCTCCTTGGCAGTTTAAAAAAAAAACGACCTCTTGTCGAGACTTTGGCAATTTTTTCGGGAAAACCTTGGCGTTTTTCTCCCATAGAAGTTTTGGTAGCCCTTGGGGGGTGTATGGTAGTGGTGGAATGGTATAGGTATATAAGGGGTTAATGTTAACCCTAGAAGAGTTTGTGACGCCAGGCTGAGGGCTGGTATGCTGAATCAGTGTTCCGGCCTATCGCCGTCCTTCCCAGTAACGATAGGTGCATAAAATAACTTAAGGTCCACAAGGAGATTTGAACTTGAACTTGAATAACGTTTACTGAAGTGCTTGCAATATTCACGGTACAGTCACAGTCTCATAAAAACAGTCCTTTTGTTACTTAGCCACTGGCAGTAGTTGCGGACCTTGAGCTAGACAATAAGTCTCTTAATTTAGGAAGAGATTTGCAGATCCGTCCGGATTTAGGGGAGGTATTAGGTCCGGAGATGCTGCAGAGTGGTTGGGAGGTGATACACTCTATAATTATAATTGTTCAGGCTCGGGCCTAACTCACTGCGATTACTGCTGTACAGGTCTTGCTTGCTTGACAGCCCACGAGGTAAGAGAGAGAAACATGGCCGCGTTCCCTTATATGGGCAGGGGGCGTGGTGAATCTGATTGGTCTGAACGTCTGCCATTCACCTTACATGGTGTGATGGGATTGCTTACGTCACAGGATCTATATACATTATAAAACCAAAACAAGGCTAGAGATACCAAAGTGAGGCCTGGAACGCATCCAGAGTGAGGCTTGGAACGCATCACATGACCCGAAGGCCCCGCGACACCACGGAAACAAGTAGTTAACCATTTATTTACATTTATACTATACTATTTATATTATCTATGCATAAATTACTAATTATACGTTAAGATAGAGGCGACTAGGGGTAGACTAGATTACAGGGATCCCTACGTCCTAGGGACTCTGGCTATGGGGACCCATAAATAGATAAGTACCGTATGAAATGCGGTACTGGGACACCACAAAGTCTTTTCAGGCAGTTTTTATTCTTTCTTGGACTTTAGCGATCCCAAAAAGTGATGGAGATACCTTTTTCATAAAAATTTCGTAGGGTATCATTTAAAAAAGACATAGTAGTGATGGAAAAAATTGTATTCAACGAAATTTATCTTTTTTAGAACAAAATTGTAATACATTTTTAAACAGGGATCAATTTATATGGGCGGGTGGGGACCTGAAAATGTAGCTGACAATAATAAAAAAAAAAATTTATAAATTTTTTAGGTAGTACCTGTACTAATTGACAGATCGCCCCTTTGCGATCGTCCTGTATAATGTATAGATGCGGCGGCCGCTCTCCTATGGTCCCCTGCACTGCCGTATATACACACATTTCCCGCAGAGAGCTGTCAATATTCAGATGGTTCCAGCCAATCACAACTCTGTGGGATATATGAATATGTGTATATATACGTCAGTGCAGGGAACCATAGAAGAGCGGCCGCCCGCATCTATTCATTATACAGGATGATCGCAGCGGGTGTCAGGAGTTACACTCGCTGCGATCTGTCTATTAATGCAGGTACTACAACTCCCAGCATGGAGCAGAGTGTGCTCCATGTTGGGAGCAGTAGTACCTGCAGTAAGGGACAGATCACAGCAAATGTCACTTCTCCTGAAGTAACTGTGGGGACTCAGCTGTTCTCACTAGAGATGAGCGAACTTACAGTAAATTCGATTCGTCACGAACTTCTCGGCTCGGCAGTTGATAACTTTTCCTGCATAAATGTGTTCAGCTTTCAGGTGCTCCAGTGGGCTGGAAAAGGTGAATACAGTCCTAGGAAAGAGTCTCCTAGGATTGTATCCACCTTTTCCAGCCCACGGGAGCACCTGAAAGCTGAACTAATTTATGCAGGAAAAGTCATCAACTGCCGAGCCGAGAAGTTCGTGACGAATCGAATTTACTGTAAGTTCACTCATCTCTAGTTCTCACCGCTACAGAGCCGGGTGAACAGATGATTCTGAGAAGTAGGGATATACATCGTATATCTACTGCCCAGCACCCCCTCCAGTCTCCGCGGGGCCATGTAGCTCCGCCCCCTAGTGATGACATCATTAGGGGCGTAGCTACAGATGGGATCCAAGCTGGTAAGGTTATAAGGCTCTGTTAACATTGTCCGTTTTGTATAATGTGAACAGACCCTTCTGCCAGTGTCTTACCAGGTAGGGAGACTCCAGCTGTTGCTAAACTACAACTACCAGCATGCCCATACAGCCGAAGGCGGTCTGGGCATGCTGGGAGTTGTAGTTTTGCAACAATTGGAGGCTCCATGTTTGGGAAGACATTACAATATGGCCGCTCTACCCAGCGGACAGCGACAAAAATGTTCTAACCAATATTTTGTGGTTTTTTTTTTTCTCGTTTCAGATCCGTGTATGCAGAGGATTACGGTTGATTCGATGGATTACGGCGTATGAACATTTTTTTTTTCCTTTAATAAAATGGTTAACGAGGGCAGTGGGGGGAGTGTTTTTTAAAATAAAATACATTTTCCAATATGTTGTGTTTTTATTTTTTATTGCATTTTCAGGCTTAGTAGTGGAAGCCGGTCTCCCTATCTGGGAAGACACTGCCAGAAAGTTCTGTTCACATTATACAAAACGGACAATGTGAACAGAGCCTCACAGAGCCTTGCTAGCCTGACTCCCGTCTGTAGCTCTGCCCCCTAATGATGTCATCACTAGGGGGCGGAGCTACACTGACCCGACGGGGACAGGGAGCGAGGAAGGTAAGTGGACCTCCTGTTCTGTATACTCTATATACAGCTATCTATAGATAGCTGTATATTCTGTATACCGCACAAAGGGGCTGTAGGAGCAGGGAGTCCTGTCAGTCTGGTGACAGGATTCCCGGCTCCTGTATAGTATATACGGGTACACAATGCCCCCTGTATACTATACGGCCGGGGGAGGTGAGTAGTGATGTTATACATCACTTCTCATCTCCTTACACTCTGTGGACCGGGCGCTCAGCATCTGACCCACAGAGTGGTACCTGGAGGCAGTGAGAAAATTGCCACAGGGGACAAATTTGGCTGTTTCCACACACCAGGGAAAACGCCAGAAAAACTGCCAAAACTCAGGAAACTCAGTTTTTCTGCCATTTTTGCTGGCGTTTTTTTAGGTTTACAAAAAAAAAAAAAACAAGTGGAAAGCCTAAGGGGTAAATAAACCACCTAAAGCAAGAACTGATTTGCGCTGGATTTCTCTACGTGTAACCACATTTACTTATGCTGAGATTCAGCATGATTCAAGGAGAGCAACATGGCGATCTTTGACCATGCAACCCAGTTTTGACAAATTGTGGGACACCAGAATAATATGCCTTTGCTAGGACTGCACAGGAATGCACTGTTTCATAGACGGCTATGCATTCTGTGTGGACTCCGCACAAAGAATGAACATGTTCATTCTTTGTGCAGACACAGAAAATGGAATTTCAGTGACAGAAACACCGAAATCTCACCATGCGCACAGAGCAGCAGAATCCTGTTGAATTGAATGGGACTCTGCTGCAGCGGAATCTGAATTAGAATGCAGAATCTTGCACGGAAATTCCGACGTGTGAACATGGCCTAAGAGTGTTCTTGTCATTGTTGCCTGTCAGCAAATAGCTCCCACATATACTATAACAGTGATGTTCTCAGTGCTCCCTATCAGCAATAGTGCCCTCTTTACTATAACAGTGATCTTGTCAGTGCTGACTGTCAGTAATAGCACCCACACATACTATAACAGTGATTTTCTCAGTGCTCCCTACCAGTAATAGTGCCCACATATACTATAACAGTGATCTTCTCAGTGCTGGCTGTCAGTAATAGCGCCCATATATACTATAACAGTGATTTCCTCAGTGCTGCCTGTCCGTAATAGCACCCACATATTGTCAGTAATAGTGCACACATATACTATACTAGTGATCTTCTCAGTACTGCCGGTCAGTAATAGCGACCACATATACTATAACAGTGATCTTCTCAGTGCTGGCTGTCAGTAATAGTGCCCACATATACTATAACAGTGATCTTCGCAGTCCTGCCTGTCAGTAATAGCGCCCACATATGCTATAACAGTGATCTTCTCAGTACTGCCTGTCAGTAATAGTGCCCACATATACTATAACAGTGATCTTCTCAGTGCTGGCTGTCAGTAATGGCGCACACATATACTATACTAGTGATCTTCGCAGTCCTGCCTGTCAGTAATAGTGCCCACATATACTATACTAGTGATCTTCGCAGTCCTGCCGGTCAGTAATAGCGCACACATATACTATACTAGTGATCTTCCCAGTCCTGCCTGTCAGTAATAGTGCCCACATATGCTATAACAGTGATCTTCTCAGTGCTGGCTGTCAGTAATAGCGCCCATATATACTATAACAGTGATCTCCTCAGTGTTCCCTATCAGTAATAGTGCCCACATATACTATAACAGTGATTTTCTCTGTGTAGCCTGTCAGTAATAGCGCCCACATATAATATAACAGTGATCTTCTCAGTGCTGCCTGTCAGTAATAACACCCACACATACTATAACAGTGATCTTCTCAGTACTGCCTGTCAGTAATAGCGACCACATATACTATAACAGTGATCTTCTCAGTGCTGCCTGTCAGTAATAGTGCCCACATATATTATAAAAGTGATCTTCTCAGTGCTGGCTGTCAGTAATAGTGCACACATATACTATACTAGTGATCTTCTCAGTACTGCCGGTCAGTAATAGCGACCACATATACTATAACAGTGATCTTCTCAGTGCTGGCTGTCAGTAATAGTGCCCACATATACTATAACAGTGATCTTCGCAGTCCTGCCTGTCAGTAATAGCGCCCACATATGCTATAACAGTGATCTTCTCACTGCTGGCTGTCAGTAATAGCGCCCACATATACTATAACAGTGATCTTCTCAGTACTGCCTGTCAGTAATAGTGCCCACATATACTATAACAGTGATCTTCTCAGTGCTGGCTGTCAGTAATGGCGCACACATGTACTATACTAGTGATCTTCGCAGTCCTGCCTGTCAGTAATAGTGCCCACATATACTATACTAGTGATCTTCGCAGTCCTGCCTGTCAGTAATAGCGCACACATATACTATACTAGTGATCTTCCCAGTCCTGCCTGTCAGTAATAGTGCCCACATATGCTATAACAATGATCTTCTCAGTGCTGCTTGTCAGTAATAGCACCCACATATACTATAACAGTGATCTTCTCAGAGTTGCCTGTCAGTAAAAGCACCCACAGTGATCTTCTCAGTGCTGCCTGTCAGTAATAGCGCCCACATATACTATAACAATGATCTTCTCAGAGCTGCTTTTCAATAATAGCACCCACATATACTATAAAGTGATCTTCTCGGTGCTGCCTGTCAGTAATAGCACCCACAGATACTATAACAGTGATCTCCTCAGTGCTCCCTATCAGTAATAGCGCCCACATATACTATAACAGTGATCTTCTCAGTGCTGCCTGTCAGTAATAGTGCCCACATACACTATAACAGTGATCTTCTCATTGCTGCCTGTCAGTAATAGCGCCCACATTTACTATAACAGTGATCTTCACAGTGCTGACTGTCAGTAATAGCACCCACATATACAGTACTATAGCAATGATCTTCTCAGTGTTGCCTATCAGTTATAGCGCCCACATATACTATAACAGTGATCTTCTCAGTACTGCCTGTCAGTAATAGGGCCACATATACTATAACAGTGATCTTTTTAGTGCTGCCTATCAGTAATAGCGCCCACATATACTATAACAGTGATCTTCTCAGTGCTGCCTGTCAGTAATAGCGCCCACATATACTATAACAGTGATCTTCTCAGTGCTGTCTGTCAGTAATAGCGCCCATATATACCATAACAGTGATATTCTCAGTGCTGTCCAGTAATAGAGCCCACATATAATATAACAGTGATCTTCTTAGTGCTCTGTCAGTAATAGCGCCCACATATACTATATACAGTGATCTTCTCAGTGCTGCCTGTCAGTAATAGGGCCACATATACAGTACTATAACAGTGATCTTCTCAGTGCTGCCTATCAGTAATAGCGCCCGCATATACTATAACAGTGATCTTCTCAGTACTGGCTGTCAGTAATAGGGCCACATATACTATAACAGTGATCTTCTTAGTGCTTCCTGTCAGTAATAGTGCCCACATATACAGTACTATAACAGTGATCTTCTCAGTACTGCCTATCAGTAATAGCGCCCACATATACTATAACAGTGATCTTCTCAGTACTGGCTGTCAGTAATAGGGCCACATATACTATAACAGTGATCTTCTTAGTGCTGCCTGTCAGTAATAGTGCCCACACATACGATATACAGTGATCTTCTCAGTGCTGCCTATCAATAATAGCGCCCACATATACTATAACAGTGATCTTCTTAGTGCTGCCTGTCAGTAATAGCGCCCACATATACTATAACAGTGATCTTCTCAGTACTGCCTGTCAGTAATAGCGCCCACATATACTATAACAGTGATCTTCTCAGTGCTGCCTGTCAGTCATAGTGCTCATTTTATTCTTTACACTAGTTTTCCTCTTAATGACCCACACAGTAAAAATGCCCCTTTTTTGCCCCTTACTGTGTAATAATGCCCACCTTTATGCTCCCTATGGTTCACAATGCGGAAAAAAAATGAGGCCTAATGCAGCTCTGAATATGGAAAGAAAGTTATAGACTTGTTTCAGCCTTCTTGCCTATCTATGATGGAAATGTTTCTGGTGCTATATTTGTAAACCCATGATCCTCCTGACTCTTTATTTTAACTTAACTCCAAGGTCTTTCATTGTTTTTGAAGGGATTCTTGTACTAGCCTTACAAATTAGACAGCTAGTATAGAAATTCTGATTAGATGCCTTATGGGACAGTTGGAATGCCCCATACAAATCTGATTTTTTTTTTTATAGATCATGACAACATTGTGAGATTTGCTAGCATTTATCTAACATGTACGAACATAAAAAAAGAAATACAGTGATGCCTGTAGGTGGCATCATTGAGCTGTATTATCAACCCCGTGCTTTTAGACATTGTCTCTACTATGAACCTTGCCATAATGCTATGTTTGTTAGCAGTCACGTAACCTAATAACATGCTTTACAAATAAAGTAAAACAATGAAAGTCATAGTGGTTTTCTTCTTTGATACAGACATAGAACTGTTTTAATAAAGTGCACAATTACACAAGTAACTTGAGACTATCATTTTTGGACTAGTGCACTCCCGTGGACTGTATGTAACAAAATATTACAATACACCATATTAGGCCCCTTTAACATCGCGTTTTGGGTCTATGTCAACAGAATATATCAGGATATGGGCAAAGAGTATTCTCATGTGTGTTGCAGAATACCTGCTGCCCACCTTATTGACTTTAATAGGTCCCGCATAGTTGACAAGAGTTTAAGTTTAAGCAAGTCAGTTATATTTATTCCTTTAATTACACATATACTTGACATCTTGTAAGTTTTTGATGACATATTTGGTACTAAGCCCTCCATTCTGTATGCAATGACCTGATGTTTAGATCTTAGGAAATAGCAGGCAGGTTATTAGAAGGCAGTGAAACTCTTAAACATGTTTTACTAGAAATAAGCCTGAGTCATTGTTGAGCTGAAGGGGTTAGAAACCTGATCTATATAATGTGACCCAGTACACACATACAGTCACAAGTACACAGTTTCATGACATCAAGTGCACCTTCAGCTCAACATGATAGCAGCTGTACAAACCATTTACATGATTCACTAGTGAGGTATACAGTTGAAATGGTTCTTTACACCAGCTATGATTCCCTGGGCCAAGGAGATGAACCTCTCCAGGCACTACTAAACTGTCTCTATTAAAGACAACCTATAGTCCAGCTTACATTGCATATCCAGTTTTCTGCATGTTTAATTTCTATGGCATATCCAGCGGACTTCAAAATGCCAGGTGTTTATGCAATACAACTTCTCACTTGGTGAACTAGCTATGACTTGCAGATCTAGCACTAGTTACAGCTGTCTGTGCAAGTCTACAGTGTCCTTGCCCCTTTTTCTCAATATTAGTTTGACCCTTTCAACCTGTTACTACCTGTGCTCTCAAGTTTTTAACCTCCTTTCAAGCACAGGTCCCCATCCTCGGCCATATGCTCCCTGCACATCTCTATATAGTATATGGGATTCTTCTTTCCTCTAAACCCTTGCTTCTTACTCAGCAAACAACATTCTTCATGTCTGCCTCAAGTTTGCTTGAATTACCTTCATTTAAAGGGGTTAACCACTTTTAGTGCAATTTACTTATACAAAATTATTATATACTATACTAAGATTAGCGACAATGTCATCCTTTGTAAACCACGCCCCCTTAGTAACACAGAAGTCTTTATGGAACATGTGTCTCTCCTGTCCTTCAAATGGCTATGTCATTTCACTAGACACATTAGCCTCCATTGAAAAACATGTGGAAAATGTGCCGTGTATTTTAGTATAAGTAATTTGCAGATGTGTCTGGGTACATACTTTACCCCTCTATCAGCACTGTGTAGTCCAGGGAGAAATCTGTGTTAACAATGGGTTGGTGGCTGCACAAAGCACAAAGAAAAAGGCGCTGATTTTCTAATTACTATTTATAAATACGTTGCATATAACAGTCCAAAACAATTCTAAATGTAATATATAATCAAAAAAATTACCTATGGTTTAAGTTTATTGTGTTTCTTCTAATTTATAATTTAACTATCTATATTTTATAATAATACTGCAATAAGGATATCTTGCTATTTATATTCTGACCACTAGGTCTAAAATTTAGCTGAAACTTCCTGATCTGTACAGATTTCCCAGTAATGCCTCTCTTCTTACCACAGACAGGATTACAGTGAAAGGAAACAAAATCAGAGAGATAATACTGGATCCACCACCATTCACAGCAGAGCCCAGCATTCCCCACTGTCACGATTCGGCTGGCAGGAGGTGGATCCTCTGTGTCAGAGAGGGTTTGGCGTGGACCGTGTTGGTGGACCGGTTCTAAGTAGCTACTGGTTTTCACCAGAGCCCGCCGCAAAGCGGGATGGTCTTGCAGCGGCGGTAGCAACCAGTTCGTATCCACCGGCAACGGCTCAACCTCTCTGACTGCTGAGATAGGCATGGTACAAGGGATAAGGCAAGAGCAAGGTCGGACGTAGCAGAAGGTCAGGGCAGGCAGCAAGGATCGTAGTCAGGGGCAACGGCAGGAGGTCTGGAACACAGGCTAGGAACACACAAGGGAACGCTTTCACTAGGCACAAGGGCAACAAATCAAGCTAATTGGGAAGATTGGGCCAGGCACCATCATTGGTGCACTGGCCCTTTAAATCTAGAGAGCTGGTGCGCGCGCGCCCTAGAGAGCGGAGCCGCGCGCGCCAGAGCATGACAGCCGGGGACCGGGACAGGTAAGTGACTTGGGACGCGATTCGCGAGCGGGCGCGTCCCGCTGTGCGAATCGCATCCCCGACGGCCATGTCAGTGCAGCGCTCCCGGTCAGCGGGACTGACCGGGGCGCTGCAGGGAGAGAGACGCCGTGAGCGCTCCGGGGAGGAGCGGGAACCCGGAGCGCTCGGCGTAACACCCACCCTGTACAATGAACTCTCAAAAGGTTAGAGATAACATTTCCAATTCATGTGAATGGGACAGGTCAAGTCTATTGTCTATGTTTATGGCTTTAGCTGTAAAAGATATCTCTAAATGCTGTTAAAAAGCTCAGGCAAGTTGGCAGCCTCATAATAATGTACAAAAAATACAAATAAAAATGACATTCATAAAAAAGAAACATATAAAAAAAAAAAAAAAAAGAATATTACAGTATCTGGATTAAATCAGAAAAAAACTATATAGGTGATATATTCCCTTTAAAGCAATCATAAAGCATCCAAGCCCTTCAACTTCTTGCAGATGCACACTTTTGGCAATTCTTTTCTGGTTCTTTTTTTATTTAGACACTTTACTAGAAGTTCACAAGTTTATGATGTAGGAGACAGATCTGTAAGGGGGCCGAAAAGAACAACTCTTCCCTGCAGGACTTTTTGTGATTAGTTGTCTGTCATTATGCTAATGGCAATAAAGACTGCTGAGCGGACATTATTATGTGTTTTGATTTGTATACATGAATGTACTATGCTTTGCAGTACTGTATATCTGTTGTGTTCTGTTTTATTTACAGATGCTTTAAGGGCAGCGCAGTAACAATCCTGGTCACCTGTTTAAAGCACTGCAGTGGGAGAGGGGGCAGCCCTGAAGTTCCCATTGACTTCAATGGGAGCTTCAGCACTGAACTGCCCTGAAAAGAAGTGACTTATTTTCAGCGTGTTTTTCCATTGTTGGCCTTGTTTGTCTGATTTACCCAAGTCCGTACTTGTCTTCTTTTATAGAAAAACCATTGTAAAGGCAAAGAAATTTAAACTTCATGTAGGAGACTGGTCCTTAGATATTCACAAGCCTGCTATGGCCCCTCATTATAGTGCTTATTGAGCTGATGGACGCTCTTACTGTAAGGGTTTGTTCACACTACAATGTGTGCCTCAGAGGCACAGATACATTGAGGAACTGTCAAAATGACATTCAACATATCCGCGCTTCAACAGGCATGGGCTTTATTCATTTCAATTGCCAGAGTGTAGTCGGCTAGTGATTTTACAAGTGTTTACAAGTTTTGGCAGCACTTTCAGTCTGAGACAATTCGGAAGATGACCTGACCACCATTGAAATTAATGCCTGATTGAGCATGGAACCTGTCATTTTGACAGTTTCCAGACGTATACGTGCCTCAGAGACACAAATCGTGGTATAAACCCTGCCTAATAAACAGTATCAATGCCAATAGTCAATGCCAGGAATGGGTCTTGAGGCATGTAACATATAAGGGTTTGCTGTTTCCTTACATCTCCATTCATCTGTATAAATAAAATGTTTTTATTATTTGATAGGCATTTATCCAGTTCACATTAGCAAGCTGCCTTTTTTAATTTGATGAAAATGATTAACAATGCTTTATGATATTATATAAACTTTAACCCCTTTGCTATTTTCAGTTGTCTTGTGACTGTTGATTTAGCCTCACCTTTCCTTACAAATGATGCCCTGTGATCAGTGACTCACTGGTTTTAACTTGGAACACTGTTGTATTAGTAGACTTGTTTTTCCTAGGCGGAGTAGTCTCATTTGTCTTTTCTAAATGACATTTCTAAGTCTACTACGAAGAGAGATTTTACTTTACAAATGCAATCTGTAAATCTGGGAAAGATGCCTTTGATAAAAAGTTCATTAATGGTAGTATTTCTATAAATATACATTAAGGGGGAGATTCATCAAATCTTGTGCAGAGGAAAAGCCAACCAGTTGCCCATAGCAACCAATCAGATCTCCTCTTTCATTTTTAAAAAGGCCTCTGAAAAATAAAAGAAGTGATCTGATTGGTTGCTATGGGCAAATGGTCAACTTTTCCTCAGCACAGTTCTTGATGAATCTCCCCCTATATTCTCACAGAAGAGTTTCATATGAACACTTCAGAATCAGGCTGCTGTGTGGTGGCATGCTGCTCTGTATACCACCACATATTGTAGACATTCTCTGCTTCAAGATGAGTATAGCTTTGTAATATGGAACATGAGAAGGATGTCCAGTGCAGAAATATTTGGTAAAAGCAGGATACTGGACTGGAGATGTGGATCCGCTGTACCTTGTGGGGATGATGGCTTGAGCCGTACCAATGAGTGGAGTCTAAGGAGCTGCTAGTTTTCAACAGAGTCCACCGCAAAGCAGGATGGACTTGCTGCGGCAGGCAGCTCCCAAGTCGCTACCCCTGATACGACTTATCCACTAAGGCTGCCAAGGTGATGCATGGCACAGAGAAGATAAGACAAACTCGTAGTCTGGACAGGCAGAAGGTCAGGGCAGGCGGCACAGCAACAAGGTCAGAATACTAAGCAAGGAGGTCAGAGGGCAGGCGGCAAGGAAGCGTGATCAGGGAACGAGACAGGGAAAACTGGTACACGGTAAGACGAGACACAATTCAGGTAACGCTTTCTCCAAGGCACAAGGGCACAAAGATCCGGCAGGGGTTAAGAGGAAGTCTGAGGCTAAAAAGGTTCAGAAGCAGACAAGCACCAATCATTGGTGCGCTGGCCCTCTAAATCTGTAGGTGTAGGTGCACGCGCCCTAGGGGGCAGATGTGCACGTACTGAGAACCAGGAACAGTGGAGGGGACAAAGAGCAGAGAAGGTAAGTGAGGGCCCGGTGTTCACATGCGGGCGCGTCCCGCAATGTGAATGCCGGAACCGCCAGCAGCAGCGGAGAGAGCAACAGTGTGATTGTGGCCAGCAAGACTGGCCGCAGCGCTAGTTGTAACAGTACCCCCCCCCTTAGGTCTCCCCCTCTTTTTTGGCCGCAGGAAATAGAGGACCAGATTCCGATCCAAAATGTTCTCCTTTGGCTCCCAGGACCTTTCTTCAGGACCAAACCCCTTCCAGTCCGAGAGACGTCTTTTTGAGAGAAACGAGTGAAAATGTAAGGCTTGAGGAGAGAAATATGGAAGGAGTTCAGAATGTGAAGAGTAGATGGCAGATGAAGTTTATAAGCCACAAGGTTTATGCGTTGCATAATCTTGAAAGGACCTGAAACCGAGGACCCAATTTATAACTGGGAACCTTAAAACGTATATATTTGGCCAAAAGCCAGAACTTGTCATCAGGAAGGTAGGTCGAGGGGAGGCCTTCTCTTCTTGTCGGCTTGAGACTTCAAATGAGAGAAAGCGAGAAGTAAGATGTGCCGGGTTTCCTGCCAGATAGTCATAAGAGCTCGTAACTGGTCATCCACCACAGGAACTTCAGAAGAGGAAGGCAAAGGTAGAGGAGGGCGAAGATGACGACTTGTGGCTTCAGAGTCCCGATGGTTGTAAGAAAACTCTGCCCAAGGTAACAAGTTGGACCAGTCGTCTTGCCGAGCAAAGACAAAATGACGAAGATAATCTCCAAGTATCTGGTTCACTCTCTCAACCTGGCCATTGGACTAGGGATGGTATGCTGAAGAAATATCCAACTTGATCCCAAGGCGAGAGCAGAGAGCCAGCCAGAATTTGGAGACGAACTGAACCCCACGATCAGAGACAATGGGAGTTGGTAGACCATGTAGGTGAAAAATATACCGAAAAAATTGATCCACAAGTTGTGGAGCAGAGGAAGCCCCTAAGCAATGGCACGAAGTGAGCCATCTTAGAGGAACAATCTACCACCACCCAAATGACCGTGTTGTTACTGGAAGAAGGTAGATCAGTGATGAAGTCCATAGCTATGTGGGACCATGGGCACTCCGGAATAGGTAAAGGTTGTAAGAAGCCCGCAAGTCTAGTCCGAGGAGTCTTGTCACAGGCACAGGTCGTCCAGGAACAGACAAAATCAGTTACATCATGCTCTAGGTTCGGCCACCAATAATGTCGGGAAATTAGTTGAAAGGACTTTCGAACTCCAGTATGTCCGGCCAGCAAGGAAGAATGTCCCCAGTTCAACACCCTGCATCTAAGACAAGAAGGTTCAAAAGACTTTCCAGGATGAACTTGTTGAAGATTGACTGGTGCAACCATAATCAGGCGTTTAGGAGGCACAATATGCCGAGGAGAGGAGTCCAGGCCTACAACATCTGAGGCCCTAGAGAGAACATCGACTCTGATATTCTTGGTCGCTGGTCAAAAATTAATAAAGAAATTAAATCTGGAAAAGAATAGTGATCATCTGGCCTGCCGGGGGTTCAAACGTTGTGCGGACTAAAGATATAAGAGATTCTTATGGTCCGAAAAGATACTGACTGGATGAGAAGATCCCTCCAGAAGATAATGACACTCTTCCAGGGCAAGCTTAATAGCCAAGAGTTCCCGATCTCCAATAGAATAGAGAACGTCTTGGAGAAGAAGCCGCTGTTACGCCGAGCGCTCCGGGTCCCTGCTCTTCCCTGGAGCGCTCGCGGCGTTCGTCTCCGTGCAGCGCCCCGGTCAGACCCGCTGACCAGGAGCGCTGCACTAGTGTCACTGGCGGGGATGCGATCCGCGTAGGGGGATGCAATCCGCGTAGGGGGATGCGATCCGCGTAGCGGGATGCGCCCGCCCGCGGCTCGCATCCCAATCTCCTCACCTGCCCGTCCTCTGTCTGCTCAGTCCAGACGCGCGCGGCCCCGCTCCCTAGGGCGTGCGCGCGCCGGCTCTCTGAGATTTAAAGGGCCAGTGCGCCATTGATTGGCGCCTGGCCCAATCATTACCTGCACCTGTGCCTTCCTTATAAAAACCCACTTCCCCTTCCTGTCATCGCCGTATCTTGTTGCCTTGTGCCCTGTGAAAGCGCTTAGTGTGTTCCCAAGCCTGTGTTTCCAGACCTTCTGCTGTTGCTCCTGACTACGACTCTTGCTGCCTGCCCTGACCTTCTGCTACTTCCGACCTTGCTCTTGCCTTGTCCCTTTGTACCGCGCCTGTCTCAGCTGTCAGCTGGGGTTGAGTCGCTATTGGGTGGAACGACCTGGGGGTTACCTGCTACTGCAAGTCCATCCCGCTTTGAGGCGGGCTCTGGTGAAAACCAGTAACCCCTTAGACTCCGTTCCCCTGGTACGGCCCACGCCATCACCCCACTGACACAGAGGATCCACCACCAGTGTCCTCGCTGCATACCTATCCGGATCCTGACAGCCACGGTTTTACCCCTGGAGGTCTTCTGGGTCAGAATAGCATCAGCTCCTACTGAAGAAGCATCCACCTCGAGGAAGAATGGACTTTTAGGGTCGGGTCTCGAGAGTACTGGAGCAGAAGCAAATGCCGATTTCAAAGGGGAGAAGGAATCTTCAGCTTCAGGTGCCCAGGACTTGGGGTTATTGTTTTTATTGGTAAGAACACCAATTGGCGCAACCAACGAGGAAAAGTGTTGTATGAACTGTCTATAATAATTGGCAAATCCAAGAAAACGTTGTATAGCCTGCAGGCCAGAAGGGCGTGGCCAGTTTAGTACAGAAGACAACTTGTCAGGATCCATCTGGAGACCTTTACTGGAGACAATGTAACCAAGGAATGGAAGACTCGTCTTCTCAAAGAGGCATTTCTCAAGTTTGGCATAAAGCCGACGTAAAACCTGGCACACATGAGTGCAGTGTACATCCAGGTTGGGTGAGAAAATCAAGATGTCATCCAGATAGACCACAACACAGGTGTAGAGGAG
This sequence comes from Hyla sarda, assembly GCF_029499605.1. Classification (NCBI taxonomy): domain Eukaryota; kingdom Metazoa; phylum Chordata; class Amphibia; order Anura; family Hylidae; genus Hyla; species Hyla sarda. Next base: position 318,641,627 of record NC_079189.1, on the reverse strand, counting down.
GTCATGGAAACGAATTCCTGGAAGACAGCCAGAGCGTCACAGAGTCCAAACTGCATCACTAAATACTCAAAATGCCCATCACAAGTATTGAAAGCTGTCTTCAATTAGTCTCCTTGCTGGATTCTGATTAAATTATAAGCTCCTTACAGATTCAATTTAGTGAAGACCTTGGCACACAGACGGCCAAAGAGTTCTGAGATCAAGGGTAAGGGTTATCGATTCTTGATGGTGATTTTGTTAAGTCCTCGGTGATCTATACATGGTTGAAGAGGCCCATCCTTCTTTACACAAAGAAAAATCCGGCTCCAGCGGGAGAGGATGACTTTCGAATGAAACCCTTCTGGAGATTCTCCTTGATATACTCCGTCATAGCTTGCGTTTCTTGTGCCAACAGGGAGTAAATTCTTCCCCGAGGAGGCGAAGTGCCAGACAGAAGGTCAATTGGACAGTCAAATGGCTGATGAGGAGGTAGACTCTCAGCTTGCTTTTCACAAAAGATGTCAGCAAAATCTTTGCATGGAGGAGGCAGGCCAGACAGAGAAGGAGGATGAATGGAACGCTTCAGTTGTAGAGACGTCAGACAACAAGTCAAGACAGTCAGGTCCCCAGCGGGAGACCTCTCAGGAATGCCAATCAAGAATCAGGGTGTGAAGTTGTAGTCAAGGCCGTCCGAGAAGAACCGCAGAAGAACAATGGGGTAGTACATAAAACTTGATGGTGGTCAGCTGAACCGGCATGGATAGCCGAGGAGAAGATGTATTCACACCTAGAGACGCCTCTCCCACGTAACCTAGGTGCATGCGTTTCCCAGACCCTGGGGACAAAGAGGGCAATTGCCACGGAAGTGCTCTGGACTGGCACAATATAGGCACAAATTCTCTTCACAACAACGTGACCTCTCCTGCGTGGTCCATTGAGCAAGATCCGCCTGCATAGGTTCTTCGGCTAAAGATAAAGGAGGAGGAAGTGGCGGCCGCAGAAACACCGGAGCCAGACGGGAAAAACAACGTGAACAGACTGGTTCTCGTTCTTGACAAAGTTCCTCCTGTCTCTCAGCAAAATGAACATTTATGCGGGCAGCCAGAAGAATGAGCTTACTTAGGGAAGATGGCGGATTTCGGGCTGCTAAAGCATCCTTGACCTGACTGGAGAGACCTTTTTTGAAGGTGGTACACAGAGCTGCATCATTCCAGTCTAGCTCAGATGCCAGGGTACGAAATTGGACCACGTACTCACCAACAGAAATACCCCCTTGCCGGAGATTTAGAAATGCGGTTTCGGCAGAGGAAGCTCGTGCAGGCTCTTCTAAGACACTGCAGAATTCTGTAAGGAAGGATGGACTTGCTGCGGCAGGCGGCTCCCAGGTCGCTACCCCTAATACGACTCGTCCACTAAGGTAGCCAAGGTAATGCAGGGCACAGAGAGGATGAGACAAACTCGTAGTCTCAGACAGACAGAAGGTCAGGGCAGGTGGTACAGCACCTAGGTCAGAATACTTAGCAAGGAGGTCAGAGGGCAGGTGGCAAGGAAGCGTGGTCAGGGAAGGAGGCAGGCAAATCTGGTACACGGTAAGACAAGACACAATTCAGGTAACGCTTTCTCCAAGGCACAAAGGGCACAAAGATCCAGCAGGGGTCAAGAGGAAGACCGGGGCTAAAAAGGTTCAGGAGCAGACAAGCACCAATCATTGGTGCCCTGGCCCTCTAAACCTGAAAGAGTCATCGCGCCCCCCAGTGGGCGGATGCGCATGTGCCAAAAACCAGGAACAGCAGAGGGGACAGAGAGCAGAGAAGGTAAGTGACGGCCCAGAGTTCGCATGCGGGCGCGTCCACTGATGCGAACACCGGCACTGCCAGCAGCGGAGAGAGCAAGAGTGCACTCGCGGCCAGCAAGACTGGACGCAGCGTGAGCTGTAACAGATACTTTATTTCAAACGAACAGAGGTTCGGAGTAACATGTGATGCGTTTTGGCTGTCTTACGCAGCCTTAGTCATACAAGATAGTTACAAAAGTGACACTCTTATATAGCTAGTGCAGGTAAATGAGTCTCCACCGCAACAGGTGCGAAAAATATTTAACCCTGCACTCACCATTCACAGTGAGCCTATACAAACACAAGCAATAAAAACACTGTTCTATAAAAGCATAGATGAACAGCATGATGGAAAGAAAATATATCCTCATATCATATAGTATTCATATCTATCGGTCAGCAACAAAAGTGAAGTCCACATACACATGATGAAAAAAGAAGAATCAAATATCACAATGTACCTTAATGTAACAGGTATATATTATATTGTGATACGGATTCACGATTGTTGCTGATCTGCAAGGTATATGTCTATTGCCAACAATCACTGGTAAGTATTTGTTGATAATATCACATATCGCTTTATATTCTTGGCTGAAATATATGATAAGAGGATATCTTCTCTTTCCATCATGCTATTCATCTATGCTTTGATATAACAGTTTTTTTTCTTGCTTGTGTATGTATAGGCTAACTGTGAATGGTGAGTGCAGGGTTAAACATTTTTCGCACCTGTTGCGGTGGAGACTCATTTACCTGCACTAGCTATAAAAGAGTGTCACTTTTGTAACTATCTTGTATGACTAAGGCGGCGTAAGACAGCCAAAACGCATCACATGTTTCTCCGAACCTCTGTTCGTTTGAAATAAAGTATCTGTTACAGCTCACGCTGCGTCCAGTCTTGCTGGCCGCGAGTGCACTCTTGCTCTCTCCGCTGCTGGCAGTGTCGGTGTTCGCATCACTGGACGCGCCCGCATGCGAACTCTGGGCCGTCACTTACCTTCTCTGCTCTCTGTCCCCTCTGCTGTTCCTGGTTTTTGGTGAGTGCAGGGTTAAACATTTTTCGCACCTGTTTGGATGGAGACTCATTTACCTGCACTCGCTATATAAGAGCATCACTTTTGTAGCTATCTTGTACAACTAAGGCTGCGTAAAACAGCTGAAACGCGTCACATATTACTCCTATTGTCTGTTCGTTTGGAATAAAGTATCCTGACCTTACCGAGCATTTCTGCACTGGACATCCTTCTCTTGTTCTATATGTTTCGTAGGAACTGGTCCGGTCCAGTCTGTGCTGCAGACCGGCTTTAAAGAGGGTGAGCTGGACTACACTTACTTGCCATACAGCTTTGTAATATGGCATCCAATGGAGCATGTCATGCACAATCTTCCTGGGCAGTTTTGTCACCTTCCTAAAGATCTGGATTTCTCTCTGATTATTTATATTGGTGTTTAGCAGCATTGAGTTTAGGACAAAATAATGCCTGTGGATTTTTTTTTACATATTAATCTGTGCTATTGTTAGGCCCTCAGCTACATAGGCAACCCTTTGAACCTGCTGATTATGCTGAAATGCTGAGAGGGTGACATTGGCAGACCCCTCTATCTGTCTAGCCATTTATATTTTGTGGTATTTTGTGGTTATAAAGGGTTAAATCTCTGATGCCAGCCAGTACAAAGGGGATATCTGCTTTATATTATAATCAGCAACTGCTACTGATGGTGCGGCCCAGCTCCTGTGTCTGTGCCATCTACTGGATGGACAATTATATTCCATTGTGGTAACTGCATCTAGGATGTAATAATACATCCTTATCTTGAAGGAGATTCAATGCAGAACACAAACATTTTACACCAATTATTGCAAACCAAATCAAAAGTGTCATACCTTACTCTTTATGTAGTAATGATTTACCCAAATATAATTCTAATGTGATTACTTACAAAAAAATAAAATAAAATGTTCATTCGATATTAACATATTTGATCACTGTAATTTTCATTGAACAATTCAGCTTTATTCATAGAGTTTACTTTCCGCTTTGTCTTTATCGGCTTTGTTCTTTACTAAAGGAACATGATGACAATGGTTATAAACATTTATGTGACAATCTAACGGTTTATACACAAATAGCATGGGTCCTAATTAACTCCCACAGCCATGGAATAATTATCTCGTTCTGGATGTAATCTGTATTATAAAACTACCCACCATAAAAATATCACAGCTGTGGCAATAAACATGTGCACTCTGCTGAACAACTGTAAGATGGAAACTAAGTTTCTGAATGTCCTAGGGGCGTAAAAGAGTCACAAAGTACAAAATGTGCAAATTTTTGGATGGGTTATACTGCACTCACCTGTTTTTTAAAGGGTATAAGTTGCCAGTCAGATTTACTATGATTTACACCAGTATACTAGTGTAAATCACAGCACAAATATATGCCACCGTGAAGCTAATATGTCACTGTGTTGCACATGGCAGTGATGCAAAGTGGTAGATTTATTAAGGGGCCGGTGCCTATTAAGTAAATTTCTGCTGCTGTTGCATTAGCAGATTTATTAATAAATTTTGGCATGATATGTTGGCATTGTCTGTAGGGTCTAATAAACATCGCTTAAAGTATGATGCCAGTGAGAACATATACTGGACAGATACAATTGTATTCACAGAGATAGGCCAAATAATTCGTAGTAGTCATATGTCTTCCTATTATGAATAGCAGGGTTCATCCTGCTGTTTCGTTTTTTTCCTGTCTATTATTATGTTTGGGGTAGTTGCAATCTGTCACAGCTGATCTGTATGTCTGGGGTTTCTTATAGGGGTACGCCTCTGGAAATTTTTTTTTTATAAATCAACTGGTGCCAGAAAGTTAAACAGATTTGTTAATTACTTCTATTTAAAAATATTAACCCTTTCAATACTTATCAGCTGCTGTATGTTCCAGAGGAAGTTCTTTTCTTTTTGAATTTCCTTTCTGTCTGACCACAATGCTCTCTGCTGACACCTCTGTCCATGTCAGGAACTGTCCAGAGTAGGAGCAGATCCCCATAGCAAACATATCCTGCTCTGGACAGTTCCTAAAATGGACAGAGGTGTCAGCTCTGAGCACTGTGGTCAGACAGAAAGGAAATTTAAAAAGCAAAGAACTTCCTGTGGAGCATACAGCAGCTGATCAGTACTGGAAGGATTAAGATTTTTAAATAGAAGTCATTTACAAATCTGTTTAACTTTCTGGATCCAGTTGATTTAAAAACAATGTTTTCCAGGGGAGTACCACTTTAAATGACAAAAAATACTTAAATTACATAATAAGATATCCCCAAGGTCTCTCTTCTCTTATAGCCAGAGCCAGCACTGTGTAATATTAACTTTGCCTGCCACCCTTGTACCTGTGGCCATCCAACTTCCTTTTGAGAATGAGCTGTCCTTACAGGCTATGTTTACACACTGCAATACAAAGGGACAATGGACTTTCAGCTCCTCCAAATGGTTGTGTAGCGTTTTTATCTCTATTTTTGTGTTTACATCCATGGAATTTTAATGATCACAGTAAAAGTTATGTTTTAGCCATACCATTTGGAGGAGCTGTAAGTCCATCGTCCTTTTGCTTTCCATTGTCCAGGAGTCGGCCTGCTCCGATCTTTCCGTGCTATCCAGCGGAAAAGGTCCAAACATGAATCTGTTTCTGGTGCGGTGAACTGATGTATCCCTATTTTTTCTACACACTGTTTTTTTATGGAAATCACTTTGACTGTCTTTAACATCGAGATAATACAGACTTAAAATAGTCTTTTTTTGGGTGTTTACATGTAGTTTGCAAATTGCATATTAGCATTTGCTATAGCACATTAAAAAAATTATAGCTGAAAAAAATCTTCAAATAAGGATCAAAAACTTTCCAAATGGCAGAAAAAAAATCTGAAAGTTTAAGAAAACTTTTTGAGGCTCAAAATACTGTGTTTGCACACAGTATTACAGTTTATAAATGAAATATACTAAAAGGAACCAAGAGCCAAAAGAATTACAATCTGTACATTTAAAAAAACTAAGAACTTCTTGTCCCGTAACTTTACCAACTTTTACACAACTTCAGTGATCAAAGGCTAAAAATAATGATTGCACAGATACTTTATTATGTGTTACACAATATGATCATTATATCCAATGATAACCAATGGGATTGATATTACTCAATACAAATAACCATTGCCAGCATAATCCAGCATAATGCCAAGAACTTGTGTTTAGGACTAAATTTAGAAAGCCATATACTATATCCATTCAGTGAATAAAGAATAAAAATATCTCAACCTCATTTTGATCCATACTTTATCAGTAGGGAAAATAATCTAGTAGAAAACCTATTTTACACATACAAAGATATTTATACAGGCATGTCGCACTCAAATGTCCTTTAGTACATGCACAGTAATTTGGTACTTATTACTAAATGTCCAAAGGGCATACATTTGATTATGATATCTACCAAATTACTGTGACAATTAACCTTTATAAAAATAAAAAAAAATGGGCAAAGTACATAATAAACGTGCAATGAAAATAAGTCTAAACCTTGGTTTCTCTGTTAGAATGGGTTGTAATGTTTGAAATGTATTGTATCATTGTTAACATTTGTTTATTTTAGTTATTATATTTTTGCAACATTAAAGTGGTACTCCGCCCCTAGACATCTTATCCCTTATCCAAAGGATAGGGGATAAGATGTCAGATCACCACGGTGCCGCTGCTGGGGATCCCCGGGATCCCCGGGATCCCCGCTGCGGCACTGCTCTATCATTACAGCACAGAGCGAGTTCGCCCTGTGCGTAATGACGGGCGATACAGGGGACAGAGCCGCGTGACATCATGGCTCCGCCCCTCGTGACATCACGGCTCGTCCCCTTAATACAAGTCTATGGCAGGGGGCAGGGGGCGTGAGCTCCGCTAAAGCACTTCACTGAGCTCTGTTTGCTAAGTTTGTTGAGACATTGGAGGGGAGATTTATCAAAACCTGTCCAGAGGAAAAGTTGCTGAGTTGCCCATAGCAACCAATCAGATTGCTTCTTTCAATTTTGAAAAGGTCTCTGAAAAATAAAAGAAGCAATCTGATTGGTTGTTATGGGCAACTCAGCAACGTTTCCTCTGGACAGGTTTTGATAAATCTCCCCCATTGAGTGGAGAAAAGAAAGATAATTTATGACAAAATCCACATTAATAGGTATTATATTGGATACATGTATTGTTTCCAATAAGAAAAGGGGAGGAAAGCGAAGTGATGAATTTATAGGGAGGGGAAAAGAAGATAGGAAAGATGAGGAGTGTTCAACTATTTCAAATAGGGTATCCCCTTTAGGAAAAGAAAATTAATGGAACTATAATAGTACTCATTCAGTCACTGTTTAAAACACAACTATGGCTTTTACAATCCCAATCATTAGATATTAGATATTCTATCTCATACAACCAAGAACAAAATATTACTTGTCTGCATGTTAAATAAGTTATATGGGGGAAATGTGTTAAAACCTTTGCAGAGGACAATTGGTGCAGCTACTCATAGCCACCAATCAGATCGCTTTATTTTTTTTAAAAGGCATTTGAAAATTGAAAGACGCAATCTGATTGGTTGCTATTAGCAATTCTTTCTCTGCACAGGTTTTGATAAATCTACCCAGTGGGGGAACTTTGTCCTTTTCACTGATGGATCTGATTTGACATGTTTTATCTTATTGTGGCCTAAACATCAAGGTGCAAAACAAGGTATCAGAAACACTATTAACCCCTTAACGACAATGGACATAAATGTACGTCATGGTGACGTGGTACTTAGCGACCATTACGTACATGATCGCGAGATCGGGCCCGGCAGGTCCCCGCTGATATCAGCAGCCAGGGACCCACCGGTAATGGCGGACATCCTCGATTCCGCGGATGTCCGCCATTAACCCCTCCGATGCCGGGATCAATACAGATCACGGCATCTACGGCAGTGCGGTAGTTTGAATGGACGATCGGATCGCCCGCAGCGCTGCCGTGGGGATCCGATCATCCAGCATGACAGCCGGAGGTCCCCTCACCTGGCTCTGGCCGTCTCCCAGGGTCTTCTGCTCTGGTCTGCGATCGAGCACACCAGAGCAGAAGATCACCGATAATACTGAGCAGTGCTGTGTCCTATACATAGCACTGCACAGTATTAGCAATCAACAATGAATAGTCCCCTATGGGGACATACAAAGTGTAAAAAAATAAAAAGTTAAAAAATGTAAAATAAAAAAGTAAAAAAATTTGAAAAATCCCCTCCCCCAATAAAAAGTAAAACGTCCGTTTTTCCCCATTTTACCCCCAAAAAAGCGTAAAAAAATAATTAATACACATATTTGGTATCACCATGTGCATAAAAGTATGAACTATTAAAATATATTATTAATTATCCCGTACGGTGAACGGCGTAAACATAAAAAAATAAAAAAAAGTCCAAAATTGCTAGGTAGGTGCACTGCTTTCCCTCACTGGCCCCCACAATGAACTGCCTTCATATACTGGGCCCTCTGACCGGAGGGACCAGGCCCCTGCTCCCCTCCGCTCCTCTCCACAGGAGTGTGAGCAGGCCAGCCAGTCTTCTCCTCCAGACCCCATCACTGCTCCCACATACCCCACTGCTCTGAAGGAAGCTGTTGCTGGGGGCACACATGTTGTGGAGCTTAACCCTGACCTGGGCCCTAAAGAGTGGCCCCCCGTCCCCTGTGCTGGCCTTCTATACTGTGCCTAGCCCCCTGCCTCCACAGTACCAAGGGACTGCTGCCTTTCCCTCATGGTCCTCGGGCTCCCCATTGGACTCCCCTTCTCACCTTCCCCCTGCAACAGACCACCTGCTTCACCAACGGTGAAGCTAAGTGCAGGGATGTCCCCTCCTGATCCATCCCAGGGGCCCCCACCCAGCCTGAGAGGTACACCTTCTATTTTTGGGGCTCCTTCCCCTGAATGAGCTGCTGTCCTCCACACGCAGGCCTTAACGGGGCTTCCCCCCTCTCTGGGACGCTCTCACCCTTCTTCTACTGATCAGCCTGTTACCCTGGCTGACCTACGCTCCTTGGTTGCCTCACTCCCCACAAAGGATGATCTTTCTTCTTTGGCTAAACAGATGGTTGCGGAGTGCAAGGAAGAATTTGCTCAACTTCAGCAGGATGTTTCTTTATTGTCCACTAGGCTGGGGGCAGTGGAGGCCGCACAAGAATCCTCCTCTTCTTCTGTTGAAGCTTTGCAAGAAGTGGTGAGGCAGCACAGTGACCAGCTCTTCACCCTGCACCCTGCGCATTTACGCATATGCGAAAATAAAACGAGAATATTACGAATATGCGAATATTCGCGAATATATGCCGAATATTCGTCCATATATTCGCGAATATTCGCGAATTCGAATATGGCCTATGCCGCTCAACACTACCTACCATTGGTGGTTCCCATTCGCCCTTTCAGTTCACAGAACTGAGTAGACCTTCTCTGTGCACTCTCCTGAGGATTTACCAGGTTTCTTATGGGACTTGGAATTACCTTCCATCCCTCTGCCTGACTGGCCCCAACTGACCTCTGGAGCCCCTAAGTGACCTATTATACGGTCCCCTCAACAGTCCACCAAGTTGTCCCGTCCCAACCTGCCCCTCAGTAGAGGTCGCCTGCAACGGCTGATCACCCTTTGGGAATCTGTACCCTCTGGGTCCCAGAACAGACCTGCCTTGGCCACCTAGCCATTGCTTAACCCCTTAACGACGCAGGACGTATATTTACGTCCTGCGCCAGCTCCCACCATATGAAGCGGGATCGCGCCACGATCCTGCATCATATCGCGTCGGTCCCGGCGCTCATCAACGGCCGGGACCCGCGGCTAATACCACACATCGCCGATCGTGGCGATGTGCGCTATTAACCCTTTAGAAGCGGCGGTCAAAGCTGACCGCCGCTTCTAAAGTGAAACTGAAAGTGACCCGGCTGCTCAGTCGGGCTGTTCGGGACTGCCGCGGTGAAATCGCGGCGTCCCGAACAGCTGACCGGACACCGGGAGGGCCCTTACCTGCCTCCTCGGTGTCCGATCGACGAATGACTGCTCCGTGCCTGAGATCCAGGCAGGAGCAGTCAAGCGCCGATAATGCTGATCACAGCATAGTGATCAGCATAGGAGATCAGTGTGTGCAGTGGTATAGGTCCCTATGGGACCTATAACACTGCAAAAAAAATGTTAAAAAAAAGTGTTAATAAAGGTCATTTAACCCCTTCCCTAATAAAAGTTTGAATCACCCCCCTTTTCCCATAAAAAAAATAAAACAGTGTAAAAAATAAATAAATAAACATATGTGGTATCGCCGCGTGCGTAATTGTCCGAACTATAAAAATATATCATTAATTAAACCGCATGGTCAATGGCGTACGCGCAAAAAAATTCCAAAGTCCAAAAAAGCGTATTTTGGTCACTTTTTATACCATTAAAAAAATGAATAAAAAGTGATCAAAAAGTCCGATCAAAACAAAAATCATACCGATAAAAACTTCAGATCACAGCGCAAAAAATGAGTCCTCATACCGCCCTGTATATGGAAAAATAAAAAAGTTATTGGGGTCAGAAGATGACATTTTTAAACGTATAAATTTTTCTGCATGTAGTTATGATTTTTTACAGAAGTGCGACAAAATCAAACCTATATAAGTAGGGTATCATTTTAACCGTATGGGCCTACAGAATAATGATATGGTGTAATTTTTACCGAAATATGCACTGCGTAGAAACGGAAGCCCCCAAAAGTTACAAAATGGCATTTTTTTTTCGATTTTGTCGCACAATGATTATTTTTTCCGTTTCGTCGTGCATTTTTGGGTAAAATGACTAATGTCACTGCAAAGTAGAATTGGGGACGCAAAAAATAAGCCATAATATGGATTTTTAGGTGGAAAATTGAAAGGGTTATGATTTTTAAAAGGTAAGGAGGAAAAAACGAAAGTGCAAAAACGGAAAAACCCTTAAGGGGTTAACTTGTTCTTGTTATTCTTTGTTTTTATCTTATTTTGGATGGCCTTACTGATGTCATGGTGCCCTTACCGCTGCTTGGGTTACCTGTTATGTGCCCTGGGATGCTCTCTTTTTCCTTCCCCCCCCCCCCCTCCATTCCCCCTCCCCTTTCCCTCTCCTACTCCTCCCCTATTACTATTGGCTAGCGTTGCTTTCTCAGGCTCTTTTTCCCCCTTCATTCACCCCTCTTCATGTTCCTCTACTAGAACGCCAGGTTTCCTCTTCGCTTTCCTACTTGTCCATGTATGGGGTTGTATTCCAGACTCCCCTCCTGATTCTGTGACTTCCACTTCCCCCAAATAGGTTGGAGTTACTGCCGAAGGTGTCTTTCAGTATCCCTTCCTTCAGTCAACTTACACTGTAGTGTTTAGTGTGTACCGCAGCTGTTTCTTTCCTTGACTTTCTTGTGTTCTCTTTCTCTCTTATTTGTAGTCTCCCTTTTTTCTGATTGAGGGTTTGTTGTTTTTCTGTTTTTCTACCAGCCAGGGCGGATCTGTCGGGATGTGCTCCCTCATCTCATCTTCACCTGATGGCAGACCTCAATATCGCCTCCTTCAATGTGAAAGGCTTTAATGTTCTGGAGAAGCGGACACAGATCCTGCATCATTTTCATAAACGTAAGGTACATGTTGCTTGTTTCCAAGAAACCCACTTTAAGGAAGGTCATGCCCCGGCCCTCAAAAATAAACATTATCCCGATTGCCAATAACTCGGATTCCAGGTCTAAAGGGGTGGCGATTACCCTACACAAATCAGTGACTCACCATGTCACTAATGTTATTCTTGACTCCCAGGCTAGGTATATTGTCCTTTCCTTACTAGTGGGGGGTAGGGCCCTTACCTTCATTAATGTGTACGACTCTTATCAAGGACAATGAGACTTCCTTGTTCACCTTATCGATTTTGTGTTGCCGATATTACAAGGGACTGTGGTGTTGTGTGGCGATCTAAATTTAACCCTGGATCTGACCTTGGACAATTCCACGGGCCGTTCCAGTCTTTCTTATTCCGCTATCAAACGAGTCAAACGCTCCCTTGCCCAGCTTCAGCTCTGTGACCCTTGGCGTTTACAACATCCCTCAGATAGGGATTATAGCTTCTTCTCTTCTCTGCACGACTTCTACAGTCGCCTGTACTATGTTCTGGTTTAACGTAATGCACTATCCTGGTTGTCTGCCTCTACCATAGGAAGCATTCTGTGGTCAGATCATGCTCCAGTCTTCTGTTCCCTCCAGCTTCCATTCCTGACTAAGTCGGCTTGGTCGTGGAGGTTGAATGAGTCCCTCCTTTTGGACACAGTTTGCATGGCTGACCTGACCAGAACCGTATCCGACTTTGTCTCTGATCACGTGTCGGACCCCACCGCTCCTTTTGTTCAGTGGGAGGCGCTAAAGTGTGTCCTCTGGGGTGTTCTTATCAGACATGGCTCTAGATTGAAATGCGAAAAGACCCATGCCCTTAGTAGGGCCCTAGCTAGGGTCTCTTTGCTGGAACTGGCACACAAGTGTTTGCTCTCACAGCCTGTTTTGAGAGAATTGCAATTGGCTCGATTGGAGGTGAAATGCCTCCTGGAAGCCTCTTGGGGCCCCTGGTTTCAAATGGGGCACAGTAAGTTCTAAGAACACAGGCATAAGAGTGGACAAATGTTTGCCAGAGTGCTGAAGAGCAGATTGGTCTAGACCCATATTCCTACTATTCGGTATCCTTCTGGGACTATGATACTTACCACGGAAGATATTATGTCAATCTTTCACTCCTTCTTCTCTTATCTGTACCATCACCCGCCGCCATCATTCCCCCCTCACAAAAATTACCCCTAATGATCCTTTCTCTAGATGCTGAAAAGGCCTTTCATCGCACTTCCTGGTGCTCCCTGGCGCAAGCCTTACAGCATGTCGGTTTGGGCCCTAATGTTACTGCTAAGATCCTGGTTCTCTACTGTTCCCCTACCGCCCGCCTAAAACTCAATAGTTTCCTCTCTGACCCATTTCCTATACACAATGGTACTAGACAAGGATGCCCCCTCTCCCCTCTCCTGTACGTCCTAGTTATAGAACACCCCCTCACTGGTATAAGAGCGGACCCTGATATCCCCGATGTGGCCATCGGGGACTGTAAGTATAAATGCTCTGCTTTTGCAGAGGACCTTTTGGTCTACATCACTGATCCATTAATATCTCTCCCATGCTTGATGTCTTGCTTGGCTGAGCTTGGTACTTGGTCAAACTTAAAATTAATTTCTCCAAATCTGAAGCGTTTAATGACTCCCTACCTGGACGTGCAGTGACCTCCCTTCAATCCGCATTCCTATTCAGTTGGCTTAGTGGGGGCATCACATATTTGGGGACTGTAATTTTGTCCGACCTATTCCGTTTGTTTTCCCTCAATTTTTCCCCGTGCTGGTGCATTTCCAGACGGACTTAGAGTCCTGGAATCGCAAAGATTTCTCATGCTTTGGCCGGATAAGTATTATAAAAATGACTCTGATGCCTCGCTTACTATACTTACTACAGACCATTCCCATCTACATCCCTTCTCCATACTGGAGACAGTTGCAGGCATGCTTTGGTTCATTTGTATGGGCCTCTGCACATCCTCGGCTGAACCGACTTACTCTGACGTGTCCCAAAGTGCAGGGAGGGGATGGTCTCTCTGACTGTCGCATGTACTATCTGGCCTGCGCCCATGCACGCGTTCTTGACTTGTTTCATAATGCTACTTCAAAACTGTTGGTTCGCCTGGCACAGGATATATGCCCCAAAGCTCTTTCCACCCTGCCTTGGACTTGGTCTCAGTCTTCCCAGGTTTCTCACCCGGTGTCTTATGCTACTCTCCATACCCTGACCATCCTGCATAATGCGGGGAAAGATATTACTCTCATTGATCGTAAAGGCTCCCTACTTCCTTTGAGTGCCTATGTTTGGCCTCCTCAAACCCTCGTCACTCGGCCATCTATGGTTTGTTGTTGGCTCCCAGAGCGGAATCCCTCCCATCCTTTTGCCGTGCATGGGAATCAGAATTGGGTAAATCTTTTCCTCCTGATCAATGGGCTAAGTGTGTTTTCCTGACCCATTAAGCTGTGATTGCCACGAAATTTCAGGAGACAAGCTTTAAAATGTTGTCCCGTTGGTACCAAGTGCCGACAATCCTTCATCGTTGGTACCCTTCTGTACCAAGCCCGCTTGTTGGCGGTGTGGTGGTGATGAGGGTACCATGACGCATATATGGTGGAGTTGCCCTAGACTGGTGACTTTTTGGCGATCGGTTCCTCAGGTTATTCAAGATGTCACCAGGGTCCAGGTCCCCCCTAGTCCTGAGATGTCCCTGCTCTATATGTTCCCAATGGTGCAAACAAAATTCAAAAAGTTCCTAGTACATGTCCTCCAGGCAGCTAAACTCATTGTTCCTAGACGGCGGAAAAGCCCGGACCCCCTCCCTAGAGGACTGGTTCACTGAGATTTCTCATATTTAACATATGGAGGAAATGTTGGCCGTCCAACCCCCAGATGTCTCCTGGTATGGTGCTATCTGGCTTCCGTGGTCAGTTTTTTGTTCGTCTCCGGCATTCCGACTTTTGTGCTGAGCTCCTGTAAGTTTCTGCTGTTGGTCAACAAAGATGCATTCTGCCTTGTCGGTTACATTTGCCTTGGGTCATTGGCCCATTGGCCTCTGCCTCAGCTGTGTTCTTTGTTTGTGTGCATGTCTGTCTACTTTAGTTGTGTCTCTTTTTCTTTATTAGGTCCTTCTCTGTCTTGTTCTAGTCTTCTCTTTTTGTGTTTGGTGTCCTCTGTCTTTCGTTTATACTTCCTACCTAAGACTGGCTCTCTATATTTAGCCTGATCTATCTTAAAGTATGCCCCCCCCCCCCCCTATTTCTTGCCTTCCCTGTTCCTTTCCTCTATTGCCTCTGTATCCACGCCCAGGCAAAGGTTGTGGCCCAACCAACATGTTCTATTTCTGGACGTATAATCTGGTTTGTTCTGATTATATTGTCTTGTTATTTGACCCTCTTCTTTGTGTTTGACCCGCTTGGTATTTAGGCCTTACAAGGCCGCAGTTGTCATTGTATTGATTGCTTATTCTTGTCTATGTCATATTTGGATCTGTTCAATAAACTTCTTTTGAATTTGAAAAATAAATAAATAAACACTTAGGCGGACATTTAACATTATTTTCTTTGGAAGTGGAATTTTCAAGTGATTTTTTTTGCTTTGGTGTTGCTTATGTGCAACACATTTATCACACTATTCAGGGATGTTCAGAAATTTGGCATATGTAAGACAAAAACAATAAATCACTTTAGAACACCATTTTGGGTGGTTCCTCCTCTCTGCAACTTTTAAAAAGTGCCCTCTAAAGGCATTTTTGTTAGCCAGGCCTGACCTGGCTTAGGTTTGTGACTTTTTTGTATGCCTGCAAGATTGGCACTTCATAAATTGATGACCACTGCAAAGTGAAAATTGAAAGTTGCTCAGGTAAGGCTGTTTGTTACTTTATGTGTAAACACAAAAAAAAAGGCGTGACATTTTGTGTGCTGCCGTAAGCAATAATAGTAATAATAAAAAGCTCGAAATGCAATGATGAAACTCTCCCTTGATTTTCTCTGTGATGTTTCTATGCTTTGAGTGGAGTCACCTGTGGTAAATTCGATTATTTGTAGATGATTTGTAAAGACAAGTTTAAATTAATAAATTTTATCTCAGTAGGGGTCCAGTGTATAAGGCTAAGGCTTACCTACACGACCGGCCAAGGCCCATCCCAGGCCATTGTATATGCTCTCTATACGTACCCATAAGTCCACAACCACAAATGTCTATATAAGGTCTCACAGATTACAATGTAAAACAGTGCAAAAACCAAGCCATGAGGAGGAAAGAATTGTTTGCAGATCTTAGGGACAGGATTGTATGGAGGCAGAGATCTGGAGAAAGGTACAATAGATTTTCTTAAAGATCCCAAGAGCACAGTGGTCTCCATAGTTCCATAATTCTTAAAGGGGTTATCCAGGAAAAATATTTAAACCGATTTGTAAATTACTTCTATTAAAAAAATCTTAATCCTTTCAATACTTATGAGCTGCTGAAGTTGAGTTGTCATTTTCTTTCAAAGTGCTCTCTGATTAAACCTGTCTCGTGAACTGTCTAGAGTAGAAGCAAATCCCCAGCAAACCTCTCCTACTCTGTGCAGTTCCTGAGACAAGCAGAGATGTCAGCAGAGAGCACTGTTGCCAGACAGAAAAGAAACCGGACACTGCTCACGACCTGTCCAATACCAGGTGGCAACTTCATGCTATGGGAGTGCTTTTCAGTGGTTCAGACTGGGAGACTGGTCAGGATTAAGGGAAAGCTAAATGGAGCAAAATACAGAGATATTTTTAATAAAAACCTGATCAAAAGTGCTCTGGACCACAACTTGGGTCAAAGGTTCACCTACCTACAAAACAACAACCCTAAGCACACAGCAAATACAATGCAGGAATGACTTAGGGAGAGCTCTGTGAATGTCCTTAAAGGGGTATTACGGCTATCTTATCCCCTATCCAAACGATGGGGATAAGATGTCTAATTGAAGGGGTCCCGTTGCTGGTACCCCCGTGATCTCCATGCAGCTCCTGTCATTCTATGCCGGGTGACGTCACAGCCACGCCCCTTCTGACATCACACCACACCCCCTCCATTCATGTCTATGGAAGGCAGCGTGATGGCCGGAATGCCCCTTTAAGTGGCCCAGCCAAATCCCTAACTTGAATCCAAACAAGTTGTCTACCGATGGTTCCCCATCTAACCTAACAGAGCTTGAGAGTGTGGTGGCCCAGTATGGGAAATGTTGCCCCGTACCCTTGCTGCCCTGTCAGGCAGCCTCCTTCAGTGTTCCCAGGGCCCCTTGTACCTGTTTCCCCGTGTACATATGTTCTGCAGTGTATTGTATTATAAAATGTGTTGTATCTTTAAGAGTTATGTCATGTGATTGTTGCCCAGGAGGAACCAGTGACCAGGTGATCCCAAGAGTGACCTATGGGCTACCTGCTAGTCTCCCCCTTATAAGCCTTCGGTGGTGCTAGTTCGCTCTCTTGGAGCTCTTAGCTCTTGCTTCCTGCTGAAATCCAGTTCAGTCGTGCCTAGTGTGTGTTTGTACAGAGTGTTGGAGGCCTCAAAGTCAAGTCCTGCAGCCACCATCAATTCAAGTAAGCTAAAGTCACAGCTTTATGAGTCAAGTCAAGTCAGTCCCTGTCGTCTGTCAAGTCAGCGTGGTCCGCATTCAATTGTCTAGTCCTACTACAAGTCCCAGCAAGCCCTTAAGGTCTCTGCATCACTGGTCACTTCCTTGGGTCCTGGCTGAACTGTGTAGACTTTTCAAACTGTGTACCCTCAGTAAACTACCGTTTTCCGTAACTTGGCGTCGGAGTCTTTACTACCCCCATGCCTAGCCCAGGATCCAGCAGCATTCCTTCGGGTGGTTTTCGGCAAATCCACACCCTGGCATCATGACTACAAGGGGTTAATGCCATCTGCCCCTAGGGTAACAACATCTGCCCTCATTACACCCCGCTACCACAACTTTTGGCATCACGAACAGGATACGGGTGTGCGCCTTATGATACCCTCCCCTAGTCTGAACTGTGTCCAATATTGTCTGCCAAAACAGCATGCCGATGCGATGCTATGTTACGTTGCCAAGTATTGCCTTTATTTGCAAGGGTTAAAGATATGCCAGAGAAGCGCACGAAAATGTCCCGCGCTGGTCAATGTCCTGCCCCTGGACATGGAAACCATGTTTCTGAAGTGGAACTGTGAAGAGCCACCCCTTGTTGCCGGGGGAGCGGAAATCAGCGCTGCACCGCTGACGCACTTCCAGTTGGCGGCCATCTTCCCGAAGCCCTGCATAAAAGGAGCAGCGCTGGCGGATCCTGCCAGTTTGCCGGAAGTCAGTCAGAGAATACACATGGTGGAATAGGCCAGCACACGTGCAAAGAGTCCCAAGACGGCGCCGGAGGCCCAGTAAGTTGTCGCAGCCACGGCGCAAATGTTTCAGGAGCTGGCAGATCGTTTACAGCGCATCTCACTCGGGGCTCAAGAGGCCTGCTACTAAGTCCCGCTGCCTGAGGACGATGGAAACTGGTCACCAACCCCGGAGGAGGGAACGGCAGCATTTTCTTATGCATCATCACCAGTGAGTCTGTCCCTTCACCACTGGTCCTGGGGGTCCTGTGCTGAAATTCACACCGAGGAGTCAGAAGTGAGTACCCCGGCTGAGGCCACTTCCTCTACCCCTCCTTCTACCCCTAGCCCAGAGCAAAACCCCCAGGCCCAGAAGTCTGCTGTACGCCCTCAGTCACCACCATTACCTAAGTGGTTGTTTGGCTATGAGCCTGGACTGATTTGATACATGAGGGAGTATCTTCTTTCCATGCCCGGGAAGTCCCATCCCATAGTCCCTCCGCCCAGTCCGAGAAGGCCAGAAGAGAGGCTCAGGTGGCCGAGATTGTGGAAGGGTTTAGGTCCCAGAGAATAGAGAGATATGGGCCGAAGCTGCTGCCATACAAGGTGCGACAGGCGCAGCAACAGGACACCAAAACATTAAAGGGCCTGTACATCAGAAAGTTGGAGCATCCCCGAGAGGGAGAGCCACCCCTGGAACATTGCTGCGCAACGGTGGTGAAGTTCGACAAGGTGCGGGGGTTTGGCACCCTCATGGACTGTCGTCAATTGTCGGCCAGTACAGAGAGACTATCTCCCCCCACCACTGCATTCTCTAGAGAGTGGGAAGATCGTGGAGTATACTCATGTACAGAACTTGAGAGGAGAGTGGGCGGCTGCGGTGACCCATCCGAAGAATCCAACCCAGATACCATTTGCATGCTTCCCATTAGACAACTGGCATGCCGATCCCTTTGGGTTGCTGCTGTCTAAAGTCAGAGGTACCATTCAGGAGGAGGAGGTTTACATGCCCGAGGTGCCTGTTACGGCACTGAAGTACCTACCAAAGGCGTCTGTGACTGTGCCCAGGCCTACTCCTGTGGTCGAGGAGGTTTGGCATAACCAGCGGGCACTAACTGAAGTGCCTTGGCCTACTCCCGCAGAGGATGTTTGGCCGGCCCAACAGGCACCAACTGCTGCTCCCTCAGTGGCGCAAGCCGCTGCAGTGCAAATGGTGGTCACCATCAGCCCCACCATTACAGAGTCCACGTTGTCCCGGGTGAACTGGAACACACGAGTAAGTCCATTGGAGGGGGCACAGTCCTGTGGACCCCATTACATGTCCCAGCCTCAGAAGCAGTCAGACCTTCGAGGCTGGGATGGCAAGGTCCAAAGTTAAAGGAGTCTACCAGTGATAATTCTACTGTATATCACTAACTTTCCTTGTGACGTACTTTTGTTCTCCACAGGTTATGCAAGGTTTAAGAAGAAGTGCCTGACGAACTTGTCAAGAAGTTTAGTTATAACCGTTGGGGTAAGTGTATATGCCCGGCTTTTAGCCGTGATTCCTTACTAAGAACTCCCAAAGTGTAGAGTGTTAGAGTAATATACTTTTTCTTATTCTCTTTGCACAAGTAAATACTTATGTTGATGTACTTTAATGGTTATTGTGCATTGTAATAAAATGTATATAATGTGTTTGTACAAAATGTCAAGGTGTACAGTGTCTGTTGTTCATGGCAATTTATATAGGAGGTATCCTGACCCGGTCAGGAAAAGCGTAGCCACTACCTCAACACAAGGACAAATTCCTGCAAGGTACACAGATTAGCTCACAATATAGTGTATAAGGTTATTTACCACACATAGTCAGTTCATATGTAAACACTTAAGTTAGGACTGTAACATTACTTGTAGTCCCAGTCCACAAATGTCCGATGTATAAACATCTGTCTAACATTTTTCTGTCCTCGTGTACAGGGTACTCTACTGGCCAGAGGGTTCCCCTGAAACTAAAAGTAAGTGTCACGCCGAGCGCTCCGGGTCCCCGCTCCTCCCCGGAGCGCTCGCAACATCCTCGCATTTGCAGCGCCCCGGTCAGACCTGCTGACCGGGTGCGCTGCAATACCTCTCTCAGCCGGGATGCGATTCGCGATGCGGGAGGCGCCCGCTCGCGATGCGCATCCCGGCTCCCGTACCTGACTCGCTCTCCGTCGGTCTTGTCCCGGCGCGCGCGGCCCCGCTCCTTAGGGCGCGCGCGCGCCGGGTCTCTGCAATTTAAAGGGCCACTGCGCCACTGATTGGCGCAGCTGGCTTAATTAGTGTGTTCACCTGTGCACTCCCTATTTATACCTCACTTCCCCTGCACTCCTTCGCCGGATCTTGTTTCCATTGTGCCAGTGAAAGCGTTTCCTTGTGTGTTCCTAGCCTGTGTTCCAGACCTCCTGCCGTTGCCCCTGACTACGATCCTTCCTGCCCTGACCTTCTGCTACGTCCGACCTTGCTCTTGTCTACTCCCTTGTACCGCGCCTATCTTCAGCAGTCAGAGAGGTTGAGCCGTTGCTGGTGGATACGACCTGGTTGCTACCGCAGCTGCAAGACCATCCCGCTTTGCGGCGGGCTCTGGTGAATACCAGTAGCAACTTAGAACCGGTCCACCAGCACGGTCCACGCCAATCCCTCTCTGGCACAGAGGATCCACCTCCAGCCAGCCGAATCGTGACAGTAGATCCGGCCATGGATCCCGCTGAAGTCCCACTGCCAGTTGTCGCCGACCTCACCACGGTGGTCGCCCAGCAGTCGCAACAGGCGCAACAAGGCCACCAGCTGTCTCAACTGACCGTGATGCTACAGCAGCTACTACCACAGCTTCAGCAATCATCTCCTCCGCCAGCTCCTGCACCTCCTCCGCAGCGAGTGGCCGCTTCCGGCCTACGATTATCCTTGCCGGATAAATTTGATGGGGACTCTAAGTTTTGCCGTGGCTTTCTTTCGCAATGTTCCCTGCACTTGGAGATGATGTCGGACCAGTTTCCTACTGAAAGGTCTAAGGTGGCTTTTGTAGTCAGCCTTCTGTCTGGGAAAGCTCTGTCATGGGCCACACCGCTCTGGGACCGCAATGACCCCGTCACTGCCTCTGTACACTCCTTCTTCACGGAGATTCGAAGTGTCTTTGAGGAACCTGCCCGAGCCTCTTCTGCTGAGACTGCCCTGCTGAACCTGGTCCAGGGTAATTCTTCTGTTGGCGAGTACGCCATCCAATTCCGTACTCTTGCCTCCGAATTATCCTGGAATAATGAGGCCCTCTGTGCGACCTTTAAAAAAGGCCTATCCAGCAACATTAAAGATGTGCTGGCCGCACGAGAAATTCCTGCTAACCTGCATGAACTTATTCATCTGGCCACCCGCATTGACATGCGTTTTTCCGAAAGGCGTCAGGAGCTCCGCCAGGATATGGACTTTGTTCGCACGAGGCGTTTTTTCTCCCCGGCTCCTCTCTCCTCTGGTCCTCTGCAATCCGTTCCTGTGCCTCCCGCCGTGGAGGCTATGCAAGTTGACCGGTCTCGCTTGACAACTCAAGAGAGGACACGACGCCGCATGGAGAATCTGTGCCTGTACTGTGCCGGTACCGAACACTTCTTGAAGGATTGTCCTATCCGTCCTCCCCGCCTGGAAAGACGTACGCTGACTCCGCACAAAGGTGAGACAGTTCTGGATGTCAACTCTGCTTCTCCACGCCTTACTGTGCCTATGCGGATATCTTCCTCTACCTTCTCCTTCTCTACTATGGCCTTCTTGGATTCCGGATCTGCAGGAAATTTTATTTTGGCCTCTCTCATCAACAGGTTCAACATCCCGGTGACCAGTCTCGCCAGACCCCTCTACATCAATTCTGTTAACAATGAAAGATTGGACTGTACCGTGCGTTACCACATGGAACCTATCCTAATGTGCATCGGACCTCATCACGAAAAAATTGAATTTTTGGTCCTCTCCAACTGCACTTCCGAAATTCTTCTTGGATTACCGTGGCTTCAACGCCATTCCCCAACCCTTGATTGGTCCACAGGAGAAATCAAGAACTGGGGTACTTCTTGTTTCAAGGACTGTCTTAAACCGGTTCCCAGTACTCCCTGCCGTGACCCTGTGGTTCCCCCTGTAACCGGTCTTCCTAAGGCTTATATGGACTATGCTGACGTGTTTTGCAAAAAGCAAGCTGAGACTTTACCTCCTCACAGGCCTTATGACTGTCCTATTGACCTCCTCCCGGGTACTACTCCACCCCGGGGCAGAATTTATCCTCTGTCTGCTCCAGAGACTCTTGCCATGTCAGAGTACATCCAGGAAAATTTAAAAAAGGGGTTTATCCGCAAATCCTCCTCTCCTGCCGGAGCTGGATTTTTTTTTGTGTCCAAAAAAGATGTCTCCCTACGTCCTTGCATTGATTACCGCGGACTTAATAAAATCACGGTAAAGAACCGCTACCCCCTACCTCTTATCTCGGAACTCTTTGATCGCCTACAAGGTGCCCACATCTTTACCAAACTGGACTTAAGAGGTGCTTATAATCTCATCCGCATCAGGGAGGGGGACGAATGGAAGACTGCATTTAACACCAGAGATGGAAACTTTGAGTATCTGGTCATGCCCTTTGGCCTGTGCAACGCCCCTGCCGTCTTCCAAGACTTTGTTAATGAAATTTTTCGTGATCTCTTATATTCCTGTGTTGTGGTTTATCTGGACGATATTCAGATTTTTTCTGCCAACTTAGAAGAACACCGCCAGCATGTCCGCATGGTTCTTCAGAGACTTCGAGACAATCAACTTTATGCCAAAATGGAGAAATGTCTCTTTGAATGTCAATCTCTTCCTTTCCTAGGATACTTGGTCTCTGGCCAGGGACTACAAATGGACCCAGATAAACTCTCTGCCGTCTTAGATTGGCCACGCCCCTCCAGACTCCGTGCTATCCAACGTTTTTTGGGGTTCGCCAATTATTACAGACAATTTATTCCACACTTTTCCACTATTTTGGCTCCTATCGTGGCTTTAACCAAGAAAAATGCCAATCCCAAGTCCTGGTCTCCCCAAGCGGAAGACGCATTTAAACGTCTCAAGTCTGCCTTTTCTTCTGCTCCCGTGCTCTCCAGACCTGACCCATCTAAACCCTTCCTATTGGAGGTAGATGCCTCCTCAGTGGGAGCTGGAGCTGTCCTTCTACAAAAAAATTATTCCGGGCATGCTGTTACTTGTGGTTTTTTTTCTAGGACCTTCTCTCCGGCGGAGAGAAACTACTCCATCGGGGATCAAGAACTACTGGCCATTAAATTGGCGCTTGAGGAATGGAGGCATCTGCTGGAGGGATCAAAATTTCCAGTTATCATATACACCGATCACAAGAATCTCTCCTATCTCCAGTCTGCCCAACGGCTGAACCCTCGCCAGGCCAGGTGGTCGTTGTTCTTTGCCAGTTTTAACTTTGAAATTCATTTTCGCCCTGCCGACAAGAACATTAGGGCCGATGCCCTCTCTCGTTCCTCGGATGCCTTGGAAGTAGAGCTCTCTCCGCAACACATCATTCCTCCTGACTGTCTGATCTCCACTTCTCCAGCCTCCATCAGGCAAACTCCTCCAGGGAAGACTTTCGTTTCTCCACGCCAGCGTCTCGGGATTCTCAAATGGGGACACTCCTCCCACCTCGCAGGCCATGCGGGCATCAAAAAATCCTTGCAACTCATCTCTCGTTTCTATTGGTGGCCGACTCTGGAGACGGATGTTGTTGATTTTGTGCGGGCCTGTACTGTCTGTGCCCGGGATAAGACTCCTCGCCAGAAGCCTGCTGGTCTCCTTCATCCTCTGCCTGTCCCCGAACAGCCTTGGTCACTGATTGGTATGGACTTTATTACAGACTTACCCCCATCCCGTGGCAACACTGTTGTTTGGGTGGTCGTTGATCGATTTTCCAAGATGGCACATTTTATTCCTCTTCCTGGTCTTCCTTCAGCGCCTCAGTTGGCAAAACAATTTTTTGTACACATTTTTCGTCTTCACGGTTTGCCCACGCAGATCGTCTCGGATAGAGGCGTCCAATTCGTGTCTAAATTCTGGAGGGCCCTCTGTAAACAGCTCAAGATTAAATTAAACTTCTCTTCTTCTTATCATCCCCAATCCAATGGGCAAGTAGAAAGAATTAACCAGGTCCTGGGTGACTATTTACGGCATTTTGTTTCCTCCCGCCAGGATGACTGGGCAGATCTTCTACCATGGGCCGAATTCTCATACAACTTCAGAGTCTCCGAATCTTCTGCTAAGTCCCCATTTTTCGTGGTGTACGGCCGTCACCCTCTTCCCCCCCTCCCTACTCCCTTGCCCTCTGGTTTGCCCGCTGTGGATGAAGTGACTCGTGATCTTTCCACCATATGGAAAGAGACCCAAAATTCTCTTTTACAGGCTTCATCCCGCATGAAAAGGTTTGCCGATAAGAAAAGAAGAACTCCCCCCATTTTTGCTCCCGGAGACAAGGTATGGCTCTCCGCTAAATATGTCCGCTTTCGTGTCCCCAGTTACAAACTGGGACCACGCTATCTTGGTCCTTTCAAAGTCTTGTGCCAGATTAACCCTGTCTCTTACAAACTCCTTCTCCTCCTTCTCTTCGTATTCCCAATGCCTTCCATGTCTCTCTCCTTAAACCACTCATCATTAACCGCTTCTCTCCCAAACTTGTTTCTCCCACTCCTGTTTCCGGTTCTTCTGACGTCTTCTCCGTGAAGGAGATTCTGGCCTCCAAGACGGTCAGAGGGAAAAAAATTTTCTTGGTGGATTGGGAAGGCTGTGGTCCAGAAGAGAGATCCTGGGAACCTGAGGACAACATCCTAGACAAAAGTCTTGTCCTCAGGTTCTCAGGCTCCAAGAAGAGGGGGAGACCCAAGGGGGGGGTACTGTTACGCCGAGCGCTCCGGGCCCCGCTCCTCCCCGGAGCGCTCGCAACATCCTCGCATTTGCAGCGCCCCGGTCAGACCTGCTGACCGGGTGCGCTGCAATACCTCTCTCAGCCGGGATGCGATTCGCGATGCGGGAGGCGCCCGCTCGCGATGCGCATCCCGGCTCCCGTACCTGACTCGCTCTCCGTCGGTCTTGTCCCGGCGCACGCAGCCCCGCTCCTTAGGGCGCGCGCGCCGGGTCTCTGCAATTTAAAGGGCCACTGCACCACTGATTGGCGCAGCTGGCTTAATTAGTGTGTTCACCTGTGCACTCCCTATTTATACCTCACTTCCCCTGCACTCCCTCGCCGGATCTTGTTGCCATTGTGCCAGTGAAAGCGTTTCCTTGTGTGTTCCTAGCCTGTGTTCCAGACCTCCTGCCGTTGCCCCTGACTACGATCCTTGCTGCCTGCCCTGACCTTCTGCTATGTCCGACCTTGCTCTTGTCTACTCCCTTGTACCGCGCCTATCTTCAGCAGTCAGAGAGGTTGAGCCGTTGCTGGTGGATACGACCTGGTTGCTACCGCCGCTGCAAGACCATCCCGCTTTGCGGCGGGCTCTGGTGAATACCAGTAGCAACTTAGAACCGGTCCACCAGCACGGTCCACGCCAATCCCTCTCTGGCACAGAGGATCCACCTCCAGCCAGCCGAATCGTGACAGTAAGACACATGTAGAGGCAGAGTACATTATGCAGAGGTAAAATGGTTATATAGTATCACACTATTTGTTGATTTCTTGGGAAAAGTGTTAAGAACCAAAGGGGCCCCAGCAGCCAAAGCATTGGGTAGAGCCTCCAGCAGCCCAATATGCAAACTTGTGTGTATTATGGTCTTAAACGTGTTCCTAGACGTGTTAATCCCACATGTTTGCCAAACCAAAGAGCTTGTATGGAAATTTACAGTGCTAAATGGATTCGTTTCTACCTTGTTCTATAACCAGACCTGTGAAGGACATTTTGCATAATGCTCCAGGAACTGTCACTAGGGCTCAGGGGCCACTTCAGTCCTCTGCCCTCCAGGACTGGGCATCAAGGATGACTGTATTTAAGAGAGGGAGTTTGTGGTGTCCCAGTACGGGAGATGTTGCCCCATACCCTTGCTGCCCTCTCAGGCAGCCTCCTTTAGTGTCCCCAGAGCCCCTTGTACCTGCCCCCCCCCCCGTACATATGTTCTGCAGTGTATTTTATTATAAAATATATTGTATCTTTAAGAGTTATGTCATGTGATTGTTACCCAGGAGGTACTAGTGACCAGGTGATCCCAAGAGTGACCTATGGGCTCCCTGCTAGTTTCCCCCTTATAAACCCTGGGTGGAGCTATCTCGCTCTCTTGGAGCTCTTAGCTCTTGCTTCCTGCTGAGGTCCAGTTCAGCCGTGCCTAGTTTGTGTGTCCAGAGTGTCTGGAGGCCTCAAAGTCAAGTCCTACAGCCACCATCAATTCAAGTAAGCTAAAGTCACAGTCCCTGTCATCTGTCAAGTCAGTGTGGTCTGCATTCAATTGTCCACTCCTACTACAAGTCCCAGCAAGCCCTTAAAGTCTCTGCAACACTGGTCACCTCCTTGGGCCCTTGCTGAACTGTATAGACTTTACCAACTGTCTACCCTCAGTAAAGCTACCGTTGTCCGTAACTTGGCGTCGGTGTCTTTATTGCCCCCGTGCCTAGCCCAGGATTCAGCAGTTTACCTTCTGGTGTTTTTTGGTTAAACCACGCCCTGGCATCACGAAAACAAGGGGTCAATGCCACCTGCCCCTAGGGAAACAACATCTGCCCTCATTACAGCCCGCTATCACAAGAGTATCTGCAGAGAAGAATGGCAGAAAATCCTAAAATCCGGATGTGCAAACCTTGTTACATCATACCCAAGAATACTGGAGGCTGTAAAAGGGGCTTCAACTAAGTACTAAGTAAACTGAATGGGTCTGAAGACTTTCCAAATGCACTAAATATCACAATGCATCAAGAGATTTCCAGGGTACACCAGCATGTTTAATAAATTCACTGCAGAATCTTCATGGTATGACACCACATATTTCTTCAGTATTAAACATTCTCAAACATATTTGACTGATCTGTCTAATAAACCACATGTAGAAAGTATAACCTAATTGTGCCATAAATAGGATGTACATAAGATCTTCATACCATCTTTCTAATGTAATTTATTTGTTATAAAAAATACTATCATGTTATATAAGATATTAATATTGTGCAATAATTGATTTATTGCCACCTAACGAATGGCAGACTGTAATCAGTGACTCACAGGTTCATACTTGGAACACATTGTTGTAATTGCAGGCTTGTCTTTCCTAGGAGAAACATTTCTAGTTTTCTTTTACTACATTTATAAATCATTTTAAATTACAATTAATGAAAGAACCATTTTATTATGACCAACTCTTACCCATTAATAGCAAAAGTATATAAACATACATTTTCAGATCACTAGTCAAGTCTTTAGGAAAGTTTTTGTGAATTGGAAATTGTAAGCACACATTGTTTCTATTACAAGGCTGGGCGAAGACAGAAAATACATGTTGAGATGTGTCATAATAATAAGCATTCTAGCTGTCCTGATAGTAAGCAATAAATACAGGGGCATGGGTTATTACAGTGTATCAGCTTCATCTTGTAATGTGCTGTGCACTAATATCATTTGCATCAGAACGGGCCTTCCGATAGTCAGAATGGGCCTTTAAGTGGTCGAACAGGTCTTTCAGTGATCAGGATGGGTCTTTCAGTGGTCAGGACGGGACTTTCCGTTGTCAGAATGGAACTTTCAGGGCACAGCCTTTCTATAAGTTTTCCTTCCTGTTTCCCTTCAGAGGTCACATGTAGTCCATCCGCAGTGTATGTTACGCTGCAGATGCACAGCGAGCTCCCTCTAGTGACTGGCGTCAGCTCATACGCAGTGTGAAATACACTGCGGATACGCTACTGTGAACCTACCCTTAACTCTAAAATATAGGTAAATGTATGTAGTTTTCCCCTTTAAGATCATCAAGAACTTTCTTTGATGGGAAAGATAAGTGACTTAAAATACCATAACCGTACACTGACTTTAGGTGGATTTACACAGACATGTTTTTTGCAGGAATTTCTCTGACAGTCCCATTCATCTGAATTAAAGTTGCTGAAATCTTGCTACCTAAACAACTTTCATTTTTGGTAACAGAAATTACTGCAACAAAATCTTGGACATTTGAACCCATACTGAAGCCTGGAACTTAAATGGGTATTACTCAGGGCTCAAGTCCTGCAGGAACTCATGGGAACGGAGTTCCTGAACTTTTTCCACAGCAGGAACGCAGTTCCCATTAGCAGGAGTCCAGCAGGACCAGCCCTTAAAGGGGTACTCCACAACCTAGACATCTTATCCCCTATCAAAAGTATAGGGGATAAGATGTCTGATAAGATCTCTGCTGCGGCACCCCACTCCGTACCAGATGGCTGGTGATGCGGGGCAGAGGCTCGTGACGTCACAGTAATGCCCCCTCAATATAAGTCTATGGGAGGTCCATAGACTTGCATTGAGGGGCCGTGACATCCCGAGCCTCTGGCGCTGCACCCAACGCTCTATCCTTTGGATAGAGTATAAGATGTCTAGTACCCCTTTAAGTGGAAATCTTGGGTGAGTTCCCACATGACCACTGGTATTACTTCTCCAAGTTGGGTAGAGATATAATATAGCACCTATAGAAGTGTGTGGGTCTCTACTATACAGCCTGTTGCCTCCAATTTCACACAGAAACACAGATAAGTCTTTAACTGTAGGATCCATATGGAACAAGATAAAAAAAAATATGGTCTGTTTTATTGAATGCCATATTATAGAGGTGTTGTCCCTAAAAACATTCCTTCTAGAGGAGTGGCACTTAGATTGTCTATACTTAACAGTACAGAGCTGTAGGGAAACTGTGTGCTTCCGTACAGACTCCATTCACACTTCTGTGCTGTGTGCCTGAGCCCTAAGATGAATGTGATCTATACTTCTCTAGACAGTACTGCCCAATTATACAATCTTTCCCACACTATTATTAATACTGTCTGTTTTTCCTATTGCAAAATATATGTTATATATAGCATTGCTATAGATAATAAAATACAAGCTCAATTATATTACTTCACAAACCTGCTCTAATGTATCCCATAACAGGATGTGGAGGACAAGCCATCAATCCAAAAAGCATGCAATGCCACAACATGTGTACGGTATTTGTAAGAAATAGGGTATATTAACCCATGTCTGTATACATATAATTTTCCAGCCACAGGTTGTATGGAAAGTGCAATTACATTAATGAATCAGTGAAGAGAATCTATTCAGTAACACATTGACCCTCATTTACTAAGAGTGTCAGGTTTTTACTAGTGGAAAATGTTGTTTCAGACTTGCAGGATTCCCCTCAATTTACTATGGGGATTCACAGATTTACAAGTCTAGACATTTCCAGGCATTTATCCACAGGATTTCCTGTGGATTTAATAGTAAATATGTCCAGTTGTGAAACTATACCCCTTTTTGGGTCGATCTCACCCCCTTTGTGACAGGCCATGCCCCCTTTTCCTGCTTTTCACTGTGCAATACTGAGTTTGTCGGATTTTTATGGTGCACACAATTGCACACTGGCGCAGACACTGGCCCTTATTTACTATTCTAAACCCGACTGGTTTTGTCGGGTTTTTTTGGCGCATCTTTGTCTGCGCCATGTCACAGACATCGTGCGCCAGTCTGCGACACGATGCAACATTTTTTCCCGACGGACCCGATGTGGATTCTCCCAAACCCGAAAAAGGGACGTAACCCGACATTTCTGAGCTTTCCACATATTTATAAAGGTTTCCAACCCGAATTTGTTGAATTGTTGTGGATTTTTTCCCGACAACTCAGAGGAGTTGGAAACCAAAACCAACAAAACCCAGTGCGACAAACAGGATGCGACATAATAATAAATACCAGGGGAAAAATGCAGTCGGGTAGGAAAGCAACATAGACTTACAACCCGATTTTCTAAGTAAATGAGGGCCACTGTGCACCAAAATAACCAGACAAAAACTGGTTGGTTTTAGCTTAGTAAATGAGGGTCAATGTTGCAAAAATCCACCAGGAGAGTCATTGGTGCTTCTAAGGTTCAACTTTTATATTTTTATTTAATGAACTGCCTATTACACCCCAAGGCATTATTCACACAGCAGAGCTGTGGGCCAGAAGTAGGAGCGGAGGCACACAGAGTCCTTGCTGCTTCTTATGACTGAGCCAAGAGCACTTATATTTGATTCATATGCCTATATAAGCAATGCCTGTGGAGAGAATATACTGCTTGCCACTATTTTACCACAGATGATAATTATTTTCTGTTGGATTCTGTATGAACAAAAAAATCTTCAAAATGGACGCGTGCTGTATTATGATACAGCACGCGTCCATTTTGTAGATTTTTTTGTTTATACAGAATCCAACAGAAAATAATTATCATCTGTGGTAAAATAGTGGCAAGCAGTTATACAGTAGGGGCCTGTATACCTATATGGGGGCGATATTATACATGGACATGTCCATTAAAGGGGTTATCCAACATAAAGTGACTTAAGTAATTAAGTGTCATACAGTAATGAACATGCTTATCAAGGATCTGTGCTTGTGTTGGTGGTAAATGGCCATGTCCTGTGGCCCCCAATATGCTGTTGGCTTGTTTTGGGGAACTGGCTACTTCTGATTTCCATGGCCTCCCTCAGACAACAATTCCAAGAACGCAAGCGTTTTGCTTTTTGCATAGAGCACATGCGCGGACTAGGCTCTCACATGACCAGCGACAGAAGTTACTAGGACGTGGAAACACAGAATATGCATATGTAAAGCAAGCCGACTGGGTCCCGCCTCCTGTGCACCCTTAAGGGAATAGAGAAGAGGATCTTATAAGGGACATATCTCTGGACCTAAAAAACAGATTTTAGTAAGTGAGCCATTGTCTGACTCCTGTTCACCCACACTATAACCCAGTGTAGAGGGTTTCGTGTGGGTATACAGGCTGACAGTTTTTCTTTAAATGGGCACTGTCAGATACAAAAACTTTTGAGATGTTGTAAAGTATTCAAAACCAAAAGGTTTTGCTATTGCTTTTATTAGAAAATGTTCAGTATTTCATACTGAAAAAGACAGTCAAACAACTGCCACCGCCCCCCCCCCTGTCAATCCTCCCACTGTCAGCTTGTGTCCCACTACTGTCAGTGAGGACAAGCTGGGAGTTGTAGTTTTGCTAATGTTAGGGGAGATGTGAGCAGACAGCATACTGAGGGGGGCGGAGAGCTGCACAGTGAGGCCACGCCCCCTCCCTTTGAGAGGAATTCAGACTAGTGAGCTAAATTAAAAGTGTAATAAAAAATAAATAAAGGTGCTAGACATAAAAATTAGATGTACATTGTCAGGATTAGGTACTGAGTGACATATTTAACATCCAGTTGTTTGGTTTCACTGTCCTTATTAAGTGCCCAGTATATCAGTAGAATTAATAGGTTAAGAACGAAAACAATGTTCCTCTAAGGCTGGGTTTACATGATGGAATATCTGGCAGGAATTCCACCTGGAGATCCTGAGGGTGGCCAGTGCCGACAGCAGTTGACACTGGGACCGCACGGACTGCATTGCTGCCCCCTTAGACAGCCATGCATTTCTGAGTGGATCAGCTGAAAGAATGTTCATTCCATTCTATGAACCTGGCATTCATATTACCTATTAAACAACCCCTTTAAGAAATCAAGTTAAAGGGTTATTCCCACTTTAGACAATTATGGCATATCTACAGAATAAGCCATAAATGTCTGATAGATTCAAGTCCAACCTGTGGGGCCTATATCTTTTTCAGAAGGAGGGTCCCCTGACCCAAGCTACAATTTAAGCCAGTTTCTGGCATAATTGGTAGTAAATCTGTTTGGGGCAAGAGGCCATATTGCTAAGCTGCATCCACTTTTTTTGAAGAAAGTGGGACAAGTGACGCTAAAGTAAAAAAAATAAAAAATAAAATCATTTTTATTTTTTCACAAAATGGGCAATGAGGAAGTAGTTCAGTATATATTGCATTTAATGCATTTAAATGGGCACTGTCACCAACTTTATTTTTTGATATGTTGTAGTACTTTTGTACTACAACATATCTGTAATATATTTTCA
This sequence comes from Hyla sarda, assembly GCF_029499605.1. Classification (NCBI taxonomy): domain Eukaryota; kingdom Metazoa; phylum Chordata; class Amphibia; order Anura; family Hylidae; genus Hyla; species Hyla sarda. Next base: position 318,609,685 of record NC_079189.1, on the reverse strand, counting down.
TTATTAATTTTTTCATTCTCAGGGTGAATTTTACATTTGAAAACCAGCCACTAGGGGTCTCCCTCTCTCAATCAGACAGGCGGGAGCGAGCGCATTGGCTCCCCAGCCACTGGCTGGGAGGCCACTCCTCCCTCACATGTCGTCACCGCCGCCCCTGCCCCTGCACGCCCACTGCCGGACTCTGCAGTATCAGTAAGTATGGAGGAGAGATGTTTAGGGGAGTTGGTGGTTATAACGGGGGTTGTAGGAGACTGGGGTTCCGGGTTTCAGAACGGGGGGGGGGGGTGTAACGGAGGGAACGGGGTAGCGCCGCATGGCACTAACTTATAGTTCGTCTACACAGGGTGCCTCCAGCTGTTTCACTACTACATCTCCCAGCATGCCCTGACAGCCAATAGATGTCAGGGCAAGCTGGGCGTTGTAGTGGTGAAACAGCTGGAGGCACCCTGTGTAGATGAACTAAGGGCGGAAGTGTCGGCCCCAGCAGGCATCAGTGATGTGGTGCCTGCTGGGGAAGTCTGCCTGGTAGTGAGCACACTACCAGGCACACAAAAAGTTGTTTTTAATATAGTAAACAAAAAAATAAAAAGCAGTGAGGGGGTTAGGGATAGATGGGCAATAGGCAGGGGCAGAAAAAAATAAATATAGGATGGTGGGAGCTACCCTTTAAATCTCTGCTGACTTAGGGTTTCGGAGTCAAGTAGGGAGCCCTACTTAGTGATTGACAGCTATCTCATTATGCACATTCCAATGGGGGGGGGGGGCTGTCACACATTGAGTAAAGCCCCCCATTAGATTGCTGGACTGAGGCTGAACAGGGATTTAAATGAATAAAACATAACTATGCTCAGCTCCTCCTGCTTTATAACATGTTGAATCCATATAGGATAACATGGTTAATGTGACAACTTTTCTCAACTTGTCTCTTTTTTTTTTTTCTCTAAAGCTTGAACCTGTTGTACATCTATATCATATCATAGGAACTAAAGAATCGGCACATAAAGCACATTTATTTTCTTAAAAGTTTCTATGCATGGACAAGGTGCTATCTCAGCTATTATCAGAGAGGCTGGAGCTGCTGATACCAGGGAATAATGTAAATGTGCTGATACTAGGGAACAAGGTATTATGTGCATATAATGTGGTCACTACTATGTGCAAACACTTGATAAGCCTGAACAATGTTCTATTACCTTTACCTTCTGCAAGGTTTTGAAAGTTTTAGTATAATATTTTTAAAGTTGAATTACTTCTATCTCTTATCCTTACTGTTCATTATTTAACTCTGGGAATGAAAGCATGAAATTAAAATCTGAGATTGATAGGAGATTAACTAGAGATTTTTAGGTTTGTTTGGGGAATTAAAGGAGAAGTATAATGAAAACTGTCTTCATCCTATTGTGCCTGGGCTGCAAAAAAACAAAAACAAACATTAAAGGATAACAGTGGCGCAACACTTTTCCCTTTCCCTGAGCCCGGGCTGCAAAAACTAAAAAAACAAACTATACCTCACCTTCCTACATGACAGTGCGCTCCTTACATGACAGTGCGCTCAGCCTATCCCTGGCCAAGATGTGACATCGCTGCCACCGGCAATCCGCTGAGTGCAGTTTGAATCACCGAGCCCAAGAAGCAGAAAGCAGAGCAGCACCGGAGGAACGGAACACTGATATTGGCACAATGGGGGAATGTAGGAATGTGAGTTAAAGTTTCTTTTTTTTTTTTTAGTTTTTGCAGCCCAGGCAAATCCCCATAACATAGAAGTTATTTACAAATCTGTTCAACTTTCTGGCACCAGTTGATTTAAACATTTTTTTCCACTTGAGTACCCCTTTAAGGAAATCTGAAAGCTGGTTCACCTGCACTAAAAAAGCCGCAACACAGGTTTATAGTGCGGGTTAACCTGATTTAAACGAGATATTACTTATTTAGATTGATGCTGCCGTTGCCAAGTTATCCTTACTCTTGCTAAAATGCATATTTTGCCCCTGTGTGCAATGGAGAGGGAGCTGGCATTCCTAGCATCCCTTGCTCCATGCCCTGTGTTATGAGAAATCCTACCACCTTGTAAATATGCATATAGGGAGAGATTCATTAAAACCTGTTTTGAAGAAAAATTGACCAGTTGCCCATAGTAAGCAATCAATTATTTTTCAGAGGTCTTTTCACAAATAATAGAAGGGATCTGATTGATTGCTATGGGCAACTGGTTGAGTTTTCTTCTCCACAAGTTTTGATGAATCTTCCCCATAGCCTTCACTCTTACGTCTTCATGACGTGAGAGACTATGCTCAAGTGACCGTTCTGCCACTCTATCGCTAAACCCAGAAGTCTCTTGCTTCTTGAAGTCTCTATTTACAAGGTGGGAGGGCATAAAAGGGCAAAGGGGACAGAGGAAGGAATTCTTAGAATGCCAGCTCCCGCTTCCATTGCGCACAGGGCAAAAGGCTCTTTAACTCCTTAACGACGCAGGACGTATATTTACGTCCTCCGCCGGCTCCCGTGATATGCCGTGGGATCACGCGGTGTCCCCGCGTCATATCGGGTCGGTCCCGGCGGCTATCAACGGCAGCTATCAAAGCTGACCACCGCGTCTGAAGTGAAAGTGAAAGTATCCCGGATGCTCAGTCGGGCTGTTCGGGACCGCCGCAGTGAAATCACGGCATCCCGAACAGCTTACAGGACACCAGGAGGGCCCATACCTGCCTCCTCGCTGTCCGATCGACGAATGACTGCTCCGTGCCTGAGATCCAGGCAGGAGCAGTCAAGTGCCGATAACACTGATCACAGGCGTGTTAATACACGCCAGTGATCATCATGAGAGATCAGTGTGTGCAGTGTTATAGGTCCCTATGGGAGCTATAGCACTGCAAAAAAAAAAAAGTTTAAAAAAAGTGTTAATAAAGGTCATTTAACCCCTTCCCTAATAAAAGTTTGAATCACCCCCCTTTTCCCATAAAAAAAACACAAAACAGTGTAAATAAATAAAATAAACATATGTGGTATCGCTGCGTGCGTAAATGTCCGAACTATAAAAATATATCATTAATTAAACCGCACAGTCAATGGCGTACGCGCAAAAAAATTCCAAAGTCCAAAAAAGCTTATTTTTGGTCACTTTTTATACCATTAAAAAATGAATAAAAAGTCATCAAAAAGTCCGATCAAAACAAAAATCATACTGATAAAAACTTCTGATCACGGCGCAAAAAATTAGTCCTCATACTGCCCTGTACGTGGAAAAATAAAAAAGTTATAGGGGTCAGAAGTTGACATTTTTAAACGTATACATTTTCCTGCATGTAGTTATGATTTTTTCCAGAAGTACAACAAAATCAAACCTATATAAGTAGGGTATAATTTTAACCGTATGGACCTACAGAATAAAGATTAGGTGTCATTTTTACCGAAATATGCACTGCGTAGAAACGGAAGCCCCCAAAAGTTACAAAATGGCGTTTTTTCTTCGATTTTGTCGCACAATGATTTTTTTTCCCGTTTCGACATGAATTTTTGGGTAAAATTACTAATGTCACTGCAAAGTAGAATTGGTGACACAAAAAATAAGCCATAATATGGATTTTTAGGTGGAAAATTGAAAGGATTATGATTTTTAAAAGGTAAGGAGGAAAAAACGAAAGTGCAAAAACTTAAGGGTTAAGGCCCTTTTTTACATAGGCCAATGGGGGGGGAGGGATCACAGAGATCAGCATTAGTTTACTGAGCCTATATGGCTTGATTAACCAAGCAGCCAAGTCACATGAACAATTGATGGTCCAGTCGTGCAACTCTTAAACTTTATCATTGTTACGCAGGGCAATGTACGGCTGATATAAAGGACACAAAAGATCAAGCCAGCCGACGAACAGCAGTTTTCTCATTTGTGAGCTGATTGCTGGCCCTTTTAATGGGGCCAATTATTGGGAATGAGCTTATTAACGCAATAATCGGCCCATGTGAAAGCGCCTTTAGACACTTACTGGGTCACATGATTTCATAACATCACTAAGTAACCTCACCTTTCCAAGCTCCAGTTTCCCTCTTGAGTGCTATCTCAGCTTGTACAAACCTCTACATCCTTTTAATGCAACTATTTATTGCTATTGCAATTAGTAAGAGTTAAATCATTTGAACTTGGTTGGTCTTCTTCTCTTAGTTGTTATAAATTTCCCTAAAAAACTGATTCCAAATAAAGGTAGTAAGTAAATAACCACTTGCACTATTTCATTTTTTACTCATTTGTCTCTGGAATCTCAGCAAACAGAAAATAGTGATAAGCATCAGCAGTGATCATAGTCCATGCCAAATTTAATGGTGATACCAAAGCTTCAACAGTGGTCAAGGGCTGTGCCAAATTGTTAACTCTTGAGAGATTGTTTTAAGGGTTTTATAATACATGTTTTTCTGGGAAAAAGAACATGGTTACAAAGGGCGGGAACAACTTGAGAGAAGTCCTGTCATGGAAATTTTATGAAGGATTAAAAAAGTCAGAGGAGTAGAGTTGTTATCACTGTACCAAAAATGGAAGTTAAATACATAATGTTAAATGGGCACTCTCATTAAAACTAATTTTTTCTATTGCACTCCTTATGTTAAATAAAAAATATTTCTAATATACCTTGTTTAAAAAAAAAAAAGTTTTCTATGTTTTATTTGTAAATGACACAAGAAGAAAGATGGGAGAAGGGGGAGTGCTGGGGCACGGCCCCGGTACTTACCTCATCCCTGAAGACCCGGATCCCGGCGGCGGAGACGGCGGCGGTGGCGACAGGTGAGTTGATCTTCGGCGGCAGCGGGACCTTTGCAGCAGTCCAGACCGCCGTAAAGCGATCAGGACTGCTCCATCTGGTCCCCTTACAGGCTGCCCCAGGGTGATATGCCGGGATGGCTGCTGATAGATATCAGCAGTCATCCGGCTCCGATCACTGCGTCCGGAGACGCAGTGATCAAGGAACACAGCACCGTAAATGCACAGCGCTGTGCGCATTGGAGTGCCGATTGGACGGAGTTAAGGCAGGTAAGGGCCCTCTTGCCATCCTCTCAGCTGATCGGGACACCGCAATATCACCACGGTGGTCCCAATATGCCCAACTGAGCAGCCGGGATTAGTTATTTTACATTTTAGATGCCATAATCAACTTTGATTGCAGCGTCTTAAGAGTTAATGCTGAGCATTACCCAAATCTTGCTGCGGATTTTCCGAGTGAAAATTTGCATGGGAAATCCACAGTGGAATGCAGTAACAGCAAAGTACCCTTGAGGATTTTACAATCGTGTCAATTTAGATCATGGATTTTTTTCCAGATTTTCCCCATTGAGGTAAAATCTGCACTAAAACCTCAATAAATCTTTATTATTGTCTGCCCCATTTAATGAAATCTCCATGAAATCAGTCAAATTCACGATGGTGAGGATATGAACTTATATAAAATGCTCCCTGGTAAGTAGCCCCCTGGGCAGGGAGCTCCTCTCACCCAACCCCATATCTTCGCCCTGTGGTAATATAGGGAAAAAGAGAGGACCGCGAACGGCGCCTCGTGTATTACCCTTGGGATAAATAAAGAATAGTGTAGCACCTTATAGGTTGCCGCTCACCTTGAAGTAGAAGATTATAGCATATCACCTCTGATAGGTATAGAGGTGGAGCAGGCTGCTCGGCCGGAGGGTCCTCAGGAGTCAGGAGATCCTGTCCGAAACGCGTCATCTGTAATTTTATTATTTTATTATTAAATATGATCCCTGCAAGGATCTTTTACTATTAATCTCTGCTTATGGTGTTTGAGCAAGCAGCGCCTGGAATCTGCTGGTCCCTTTTCTTCTATACTCTTCGCATATCTTCGTCCGGCAGAGACGACCCCTCCACTTGATTGACGGGCCGCTTCATTGCACTGCTCACATTGGTTCCCTTTAATATAACGACTTAGAAAACCGCAACACAAGGAACACCGTATGCCTGATGCAAATATTATTCAGGATTTGTGTTTGCCCTCCATCTGTTATTTAATTGTTACTCCCACTCTTGATTTCCCACCAGATCTCCCATACTTCATCCAAGCCTTTTGATCTACCTTTACTTGCACGGTCTGGTTTGGGAGTCCTTCTGAACAACCCTTCCATTACACCCTGGCAACCAGAATCATGGACTTCTCTCAGAGAACGTCATCACCTCTCACTGAGATCTCAGACGGCTTCCAAGAAGTGCTGCTAGATGAGATGCGGTATAAATACTTACTATCGAAATTTATAACCCAAATTCCACTCCATACTGATACTCATCCTGTATATTCTTACTTTGTCTTATGTAATAACCTTTTAGTGTCTCACATAAGAGAACTTTATTAGTTTTTGTAGGATTTTGTACTCTTTATTAAAGGAGATCTGTAGTGCTAAGCTTTAGATCGCGGGGGGCCGAGCACTGGGGCCCCCTTTGATCTCCTGTACGGGGCTGCGGCAATGTTCAGGAAAGGGGGCGTTCCGTCCCCGCATGACGCGGCAGCCGGCACGCCCCTCCATGAATCCCATAGAGATACATGGAGGGACGTGCCTGCTGCCACATTATGCGGGGACAGAACGCTCCCTTTCCTGTACAGGAGATCACGATCTAAAACTTATCCCCATACTTTGGATAGGAGATAAAGTTCAGAGCACTACAGATCTCCTTTAAAATAGAGGTTGCACTTTGTTTGCCTTCAAGCTACACATTTTTTCAAAAGGTCAAAAACCTATCTTTAAAGTATACCTATTTAAAATCCAGCATATTTTTGTTACATTAAAGTGCAACTGTCATGACTAGGGATGAGCAGTGGAGTGCATTGTTGTGGAGTGCATTGTCCTCCTCCTTTGCATTGTAACATATACGCACTCAGTTGGTGTATAAGTATGTCAGGCAGAAAAGTGCCAGGATGTGCATAGAGGAGTGGCAGAGGCATAAATTCATCCGGCGCAGGCAGAGGTCACAGCAGAGTACGGGCGTGTGGCAGCAGGAGTCACAGCGAGAGGTCTCAGCTCCCGGTCTCAGTTAGCTGTCGTGTCTAGACCAGCAACCTAGCAGCCATGATTGATTGGTTCAATCGGTCATCCACTTCATCCCAAGTGACATCCTACACCCCCAGTCAACAGTCAGTGGGTTCCTCAGACTCAACCCTCAGTTGGCATGGCCTCATGCTGCTGCCACCTCCAGGCTCTGTCATTGTGTCGCCATATGGTCTCCTCATGCTGATGCTGCCACCTTCAGGCTCTCTCATTGTGCTGCCATATGGTCTCCTCATGCTGATGCTTCCACCTCCAGGCTCTGTCATTGTGCAGCCATATGGTCTGCTCATGCTGATGCTGCCACCTTCAGGCTCTCTGATTGTGCTGCTATATGTTCTCCTCATGCTGATGCGGCCTCCTCCAGGCTCCATCATTGTGCCGCTAAATGGTCTCCTCACGTTGATGCTGCCACCTTCAGGCTCTCTCATTGTGCTGCCATGTGGTCTCCTCATGCCGATGCTTCCACCTCCAGGTTCTGTCATTGTGCCGCTATATGGTCTCCTTATGTTGATGCTGCCACCTCCAGGTTCTCTCATTGTGCCACCATATGGTCTCCTGATACTGATGCTGCCACCTCCAGACTGTGTCATTGTGCCACCATATGGTCTCCTCATGCTGTTGACACATTCAATTAAACTTTTCAAATTTGAATATATATATATATAAAATCTTCAATTTAACTTAAAAAAAATCTCTTCAATCTTTTCAATTGTGAGGCCCTACATATATTACTTGTGGAATTACCACAAGAATCCAATGAAGCAGCTTGGAGCGATAACAATGAACCATAACTGATTAAATTAAACATTTGCACTTTCACAGTCGGGGGGGGGGGGGGGGGTGAGAGGCAGGGGCTGGAACAGACGGTAGCTCGCAGAGGACTGCCCGCTCGATTTTAAGATACAAGTACAGGCTTTTTCAATGCAGTTACACTTCTAGCTTTATGCGCCCACTTATCCGTCGGCACAGAAGCTGTATGTGCTCCTTTCCAAGTTGCTGGTACTGCAGTCCCTCCCTTTTCAAGTGGACACTCACAGCATGGGGGTGCGCTGAGAGGCAGGGGCTGGGACAGGTGGTAGCTGGCCTTGTGGCGGACCACCAGCTTGATTTTAAGATACAACTAGGAGCTTTGCCATAGTTTACACTGCAGCAATCATACACTATTGGAGTATCGTCGAATCAGCCAAATCAAATTTTTCAAAAACTCGCTCATCTATAGTCATGACTATTGACCCACACAACCTAAGCCCAGTTTGGGGAAGATGGTGAGATGCTTAATGCAGCTATACCTTTGGCTGCCTTTTAGTAATCTTGATTGTCCAAAAAAAAACAAACGCTTTTTTCTTGCAGCCACCAACAGTCAGATAGGTATGGCCAGGGCTTGGCAATGCCCTGGAGCTGCCACACCTATCACCTGTACATTAGTGCTGGGAACGCTGTGTAATAGACACACAGGTCCTCAGCGCATGCGCCCCGCATCTCTGCTCCTTGTGCGTAGGGAATTATATTGGTTAATCAAGTGTATTAAACTCTGCTTACAGCTCCTCCATGCGCCGGGCAAGTTCTATTTGTGACAGCGCTATTTATGGCTCCCTGCACAGCGCGCCTTTGTAACACTGACACACCGCTGGCTACTGATGGCTCCATACACTGCGCGCCTGTGTAAAACTGAGACATTGATAGCGAGCACTGTAACAGCAGTACACAGACTATCAGTAACGAGCGTTGTCGCAGTGTTACACAGGGTGAGTTGTATTTGTGACAACGCTCGCTACTGATAGCCTGTGTACTGCTGTTACAGTGCTCGCTACCGATGTCTCAGTTTGTCACAGGCGCGCAGTGTCAGGAGCCATCAGTAGCCAGAGCTGTCTCAGTGATACACAGGCGCGCGCTGATGTACAGGTGATAGGTCTGGCGGCTCCGGGGCATTGTCAACCCCTGGCCATGCCTATCCAACTGTTGGTGGCTGCAAGAAAAAATAGTTTTTTAAGACAATCAAGATTACTAAAAAGCAGCCAAAGGTATAGCTGCATTAAGCTTCTCATCATCTTCCACAATAGTCATGACAGTTGCGCTTTAACCCTTCATATTGGTGAGAAGGTGTGTTTTTATCTACAATGCTAGATGAGCACATCTTCTTTTCCCAAGGCTCACTATTGCTTTGTAGTGACCTGACTAGAATTCCAACTCCTTCTTGACAATTCTTTTGATAACTTCACCTTTGCCTATAATAAACTTTTTTTCAGTTATTTTCTGTGTGCTGTGATATAGTACTAGGAATATAAACCAAACCAAATACACCCATCTGGATAAAGTATGCTTCTAGGGTAGATTATCCTCACATATGAACTCTGTACTGTATGCATCAACCTTTATAGATATATTGAATGGAAAATACTCCCAGACTATTTGTTTTTGTTCCTTAGACAAACTAAGGCAAAAAATTGAGATAACACATACATCTCTGCAGATTGTGATATACCGTATATACTCGAGTATAAGCCGACCCGAGTATAAGCCGAGACCCCTAATTTCAACCCAAAATCCCAGGAAAAGTTATTGACTCGAGTATAAGCCTAGGGTGGGAAATACCTCATCCCCCCCTGTCATCATCCAGACCCGTCATTAACATCCTCATCATCATCCCCTTGTCATCATCCCACACATCCCCCCTTCATCATCCTCTTATCATCCCACACATCCCCCCTTCATCATCCCCTTATCATCCCACACATCCCCCCTTCATCATCCCCTTGTCATCATCCCACACATCCCCCCTTCATCATCCCCTTATCATCCCGCACATCCCCCTTCATCATCCCCTTATCATCCCGCACATCCCCCCTTCATCATCCCCTTATCATCCCACACATCCCCCCTTCATCATCCCCTTATCATCCCGCACATCCCCCCTTCATCATCCCCTTATAATCCCACACATCCCCCCTTCATCATCCCCTTATCATCCCGCACATCCCCCCTTCATCATCCCCTTATCATCCCACACATCCCCCCTTCATCATCCCCTTATCATCCCGCACATCCCCCCTTCATCATCCCCTTATCATCCCACACACCCCCCTTCATCATCCCCTTGTCATCATCCCACACATCCCCCCTTCATCATCCCCTTATCATCCCACACATCCCCCCTTCATCATCCCCTTATCATCCCGCACATCCCCCCTTCATCATCCCCTTATCATCCCACACCCCCCCCCTTCATCATCCCCACCCCCCTTCATCATCCCCACACCCCCCCTTCATCATCCTCTTCTCATCATTCGCCATCAGTGGTCTTCAACCTGCGGACCTCCAGAGGTTTCAAAACTACAACTCCCAGCAAGCACGGGCAGCCATCGGCTGTCCGGGCTTGCTGGGAGTTGTAGTTTTGAAACCTCCGAAGGTCCGCAGGTTGAAGACCACTGCGGCCTTCAACATCATCCAGCCCCCTCTCACCCCCCTTTAGTTCTGAGTACTCACCTCCGCTCGGCGCTGGTCCGGTCCTGCAGGGCTGTCCGGTGAGGAGGTGGTCCGGTGGGGAGGTGGTCCGGGCTGCTATCTTCACCGGGGGCGCCTCTTCTCCGCGCTTCCGGCCCGGAATAGAGGCGTTGCCTTGACAATGACGCAGAAGCACCTATGCGTCGTTGTCACGGCAACGTGACTATTCTGAGGCCGGGCCCGAAGCGCTTAGAAGAGGCCTCCCCGGTGAAGATAGCAGCCCGGACCACCTCCCCACCGGACCACCTCCTCACCGGACAGCCCTGCAGGACCGGACCAGCGCCGAGCGGAGGTGAGTACTCAGAACTAAAGGGGGTGAGAGGGGGCTGGATGATGTTGAAGGCCGCAGTGGTCTTCAACCTGCGGACCTCCGGAGGTTTCAAAACTACAACTCCCAGCAAGCCCGGACAGCCGATGGCTGCCCGGGCTTGCTGGGAGTTGTAGTTTTGAAACCTCTGGAGGTCCGCAGGTTGAAGACCACTGCGGGTGGGGGAGTTCACTCGAGTATAAGCCGAGGGGGGTGTTTTCAGCACGAAAAATCGTGCTGAAAAACTCGGCCTATACTCGAGTATATACGGTAACAATAAAACCATTCATTTTCTGCAAGGATATGCTTCACATTCAAATAAATAAATATTTAAAAAAATACAAGCAAATCTTCATGTCCATTGTAGTAAGTTTGTAAGATGTTACAATTTCCATAAGCACAGCCAGGGCACTCCCTGGGTATTATATAGTTAAGAAGGATTACAAATCCAATTTGTATTAAAATATCAGATTGAGCTAATTGCAGTTTTCTTACTTCTCATCCAGTTTTAATAACCAAGAGCTCGCCTTGTACTGCTTCCTATGGAGGGATTTGGACTTTTTTTCTTATAGGATTGTAACTAAGATTACAGACTGTGAACAATCACATTTATCAGAGTAATCTTAGTTTAATGAATAGGATATGATCCCGGGGAGCAATTAAAGGATGCTGATTTAATGCTTGAAATAGGTGGTGACATTCATTTTACAACTAAGAAACCTTATAATAATAATCATGTATATGGTGTATAGCTTCAGAAAAATCACATAACAGATAGTGTAACTATAAATAAAACTCTATCATTACAAATAGTCATAGTTTATAAAATAACATGGCAAGTTACTCTTGAAAAAGGAATAATTAATGCCTTTAACCCCTTAATGATGCAGGGTTTTTTCCGTTTTTGCATTTAAATTTTTTCCTCATCACCTTCTAAAAATCATAACGCTTTCAATTTTGCACATAAAATTCCATCTGATGGCTTATTTTTTGCGCCACCAATTCTACTTTGCAGTGATTTTACCCAAGTCATTTTAGTCATTTTACCCAAAAATCCACGGGGAAACAGAAAAAAAAATCATTGTGCGACAAAATTTAAGAAAAAATTTCATTTTGTAACTTTTGGGGGCTTCCATTTCTAAGCAGTGCATTATTCGGTAAAAATAACACCTTATTTTTATTCTGTAGGTCCATACGGTTAAAATGATACCCTACTTATATAGGTTGGATACTGTCGTACTTCGTAAAAAAAAATCATAACTACATGCAGGAAAATTTATATGTAAAAAATTCTCTTCTTCTAACCCCTATAACTTTTTTATTTTTCCGCATACGGGCCGGTATGAGGACGAATTTTTTGCACCGTGTTCTGAAGTTTTTAACGATATCATTTTTGTATTGATCGGACTTTTTGATCGCTTTTTATTCATTTTTTCATAATATAAAAAGTGACCAGATATACACAATTTTGGACTTTAGAATTTTTTTGCGCACACGCCATTGACCGTGCGATTTAATTAACAATATCTTTTTATAGTACGGACATTTCCGCACGCGGCAATACCACACATATTAATTTTTTTTTACACATTTATTTTTATGGGAAAAGGCGGGTGATTCAAACTTTTATTAGGGAAGGGGTTAAATGACCTTTGTTAACTTTTTTTTTTTCACTTTTTTTTTGCAGTGCTATAGCTCCCATAGGGAGCTATAGCACTGCGCACACTGATCTCCTATGCTGATCCCTGCAAAGCCATAGCTTTGCACGGATTAGTGAGATAGGGGCTCGATTGCTCAAGCCTGTAGCTCAGGCTTGGAGCAATCAATCGCCGATCGGACGCCGCGGGGACAGGTAAGGAGACCTCCGCTTGCGTCCCAGCTGATCAGGACATCGCGATCAGGACATTTTTATTTACAGTTTTTTCATGGGAAAAGGGAGGTAATTCTGACTTTTATTATGGAAGGAGTTAAATGATCTTTATTGACACTTTATTTCCACTTTTTTTTTTGCAGTATTATAGCACCCATAGGAGACTTTAACACTTAGAATAATACAGACATTAAGTAAATAGGTGTAACCCAGTCTAAGTAGAGTAATATAGAAAGAGAAAAAAATCTCTAAAAGTAATAACACCTATTAATGAAAAATTGCTAATAAGCTCCCATATCCAAATGATAAGCACAAGAACAAAAGTGGAGCCCTTGAGATAAATAATATATAAAATATACTTTATTAGAAAAAAATGCACAAATACATAAAAGCAGAGGACTGACACCCAAAAGATGGGGGACACAGAACAGCAATGGAGACCCCCCAGGATACAAAAGGAGCTACTGAAACAGACTATACAAAAGGAGCTAATGAAACAGACTATACATAAGCATGATAGCAGAAACAATCACACATGAAAAATGGTGTCCACAAGGACTACTAAGGTTACACAGTAAAAGCAATAAGCACATACTTACACAGAGCTCCACGAGGACCTGAGGGAACACCACCCCAATGCTGCGTTTCGGGACCAAAGCTTTTCACAAGGGCTTGAAAAAGGCTTCGGTCCCGAAACGAAGTATTGGGGTGGTGTTCCCTCAGGTCCTCGTGGAGCTCTGTGTAAGTATGTGCTTATTGCTTTTACTGTGTAGCCTTAGTAGTCCTTGTGGACACCATTTTTCATGTGTAATTGTTTCTGCTATCATGCTTATGTATAGTCTTTTTCATTAGCTCCTTTTGTATCCTGGGGGGTCTCCCTTGCTGTTCTGTGTCCCCCATCTTTTGGGTGTGAGTCCTCTGCTTTTATGTATTTGTGCCTTTTTTCTAATAAAGTATATTTTCTATATTATTTATCTCAACGGCTCCACTTTTGTTCTTGCGCTTATCATGAGACTATAACACTGCACACACTGATTGTCTACACTGATCACTGCCAGGCAATAACCTGGCATTGATCAGTGTCATCGCCGCTCGATTGCTCCTGCGGCGGTCCTGAACAGCTCCACTGAGTTATCCGGCAAGGTTTACTTTCACTTTAGATGCGGCGATCAACTTTGATCCCGCGTCTGAAGGGTTAATACCGGGCATCACCGCGAGCGGTAATGTCCGGTATTAGCCGCGGGTCCTGGCCGTTGATGGCCGCCGGGACTGTCGCGATATGACGTGGGGGACGTATGCATAGGTCCTGTAGTGGGAAGGGATTAAACAAAAGCATTTGGAGGTTTTTATAACACTAACTGCTAGGCCCCATTCACCTGCCTGTAAAACATTTACTGTAGCTTTGTTTGCCTCTGATAATGTATGGCCACATATATACATGGATGTATAGTTGTGCTCAACCCCTTAACGACATAGGACATAAATTTACGTCCTGGTGCCCTGGTACTTAATGCACCAGGATGTACATTTACTTCCCATACATGACACGGGCACCAGAGTGGTGCTTGCATCATGCATGGCAGGTCCCGGTTGCTATCAACAGCCAGGGATCTGCTGGTAATGGCGGACATCAGCCATCGCACTGATGTCCGCCATTAACCCCTTAGATGCTGTGATCAATACAGATCATGGCATATGCAGAAATGCGGCACTTGGAACGGCCGTGAGTATCTGATCCTCCACAATGGCAGATGGAAGTCTCCTCACCTGCCTCTGTCTGTCCTCTCTGACTTTGCATAGCACTGATCAGTATCTGCAATCTAAAGATTGCAATAAATAGTCCCTTGTTGGGACACAAAAAGTTTTTTTTTTAATTGTTAAAAAATTAAATTTTTTTAAAAAAGCCCGCCCTCAATAAAAATGGAAATGGACACTTTTCCCATTTTACCCAAAAAAGCATAAAAAAGATTATTAAAAATATGTGGTATCTGTGCGTGCGCAAATGTCCGAACTATCAAAATATAAACATGTCATTTTTACTGTAACGTGTACAGCTTGAAAACGAAACTTTCCCAAATTTGCTAAATTGCGGTTTCCTTTTCAATTTCCCCACACAAATAATATTTTTTTGGTTTTGCTATACATTTTATGGTAAAATTAGTAATGTCATTACAACTTACAATTGGTGGTGCAAAAAACAAGCACTTATATGGGTCTGTGGATGGAAATATTATTATGATTTTAAAAGGCGAGGAGGAAAAAGCATAAATGCAAAAACAAAATTGCCTGTGTCCTTAAAGGGGTATTCCGACCAAAGGTTTCTTATCCCCTATTCAAAGGATAGGGGATTCGATGTCTGATCGCCGGGTATGGGCTGCCGCTGGGACCCTCTATGATCTCCGTGTGGCCAAGCCCAGTATAAAGGGAACCCTGCACCTCTTCAGTCTGCACAAGGGAGAGCGGAAGGTACAGACATGGCGGAGAGCAGCATTCCACGTGGTGTGCGCCCCAAGATGGCAACGGAACAACGGAAAGTTGCGGCAGTCGCAGCCCAACTGTTCCCCGATCTTGCCGACCATTTGCAGTGGTTGTCATTGGATGAAGAGGGGGCCTGCAATCTTCCCCCACTGCCCGATGATGACGACGGCTGGCTGGAAACTCCTCCAGGAGACACCGCAGGGACACCTGGAGCTCCTTCACCGGTGAGACTGTCCCCTCACCACCGGACATGGGGTTTGTGGGCTGAGATCCCGACGGAGGAATCCTCTGTAAGTACACCATCAGAGGCTGCCTTCTCTTCCTTCACTAGCCCTGAGCCAGAAGTACCCTTGTCTGCCCTGCAGAGTGCATGACAGCGTTCACCAAAATTGCCCCAATGGGTCTTTGGGGATGAACCTGACTTTATTCAGTACATGCATGATGTTCTCCAACCCCTGCCGGGGAAGCTCCTTCCACCGGTTCCTAAGGCTCAGCAGGAAAGGGCCCATCAGGAGGCCGACAATAGCCGACTTGATGGACAAGCTAAAGGCCCAACACAGAGAACTTTATGCCCCCAAGCATGTGCATCTGCTTCATCAGGAGAGGATCCGCTACCAGGAGAACACCAAAGAGATGGAGGCACTCTTCATACGTATGTGGGACCATCCCCGAGAAGGGGAGAAGCCCTTGGAACGTCGAAGAGAGACAGTGGCCAAATTCGACAAGGTCAGAGGTTATGGTACCCTTCTTGATTGCCACACCGGCTATACCATCCTCATAAAATGGCGAGCTGTACAGAGGCCCTATCTACACAAAAAGTTCCATTCCCTGGATGTGAGTGAGATAGTGGAGTACACCTCCGTCCAGGGCCTGCGAGGAGAGTGGGCTGCCGCAGTCACCAGACCAGCCGCTCTCACCCAGTTGCCTTTCAAGTACTTTCCTTCTGATGATTGGGAAGCGGACCCCTTCCAGCTGAGGCCGAATTGGCCTGCTACTGATACCTCGACCTACGAACCCAAGGAGGAATTACAACAGAAGCAGCCATTTACCTGCAAAAAAGTACCCTGGCCTACTCCTATCCAGGAGGTTTGGCCCTGACCGCAGGTACCAACCCAAGTACCTAGGCCTACTCCCGAGGTTTGGCCTGCACATCAGGTACCGACCAAAGTGCTGCGGCCCCCTCCCGACGAGGAGGTGGGGCCGAATCAACCAGCACCAACTGTTAGTCTCAACCCTACAGTGTCACCTTCTACCCTTACTAATGTGGTGTGGGAGAGTATGTAAGGGAGAAGTGAAAAAGCCGGCACTGCACTGCGGATTCAATGAAGCATGGGTACACTAGATGACAACCAGTGTTGCTATGGACAACGACGCTGATTATCTGGGATGCTCAGTCCAAAGTAACACAAAGACAATGTAGAATATGTAGAAGGAACCAGACGGCACTCACCAGGCAAATGGAACAGCGATACTTTAATTTCTCATGCACGGAGCCGCAGGCGGGTAGGACTCAGCGGTCGGCAGGGGGCGTGTGGGACGTTTCGTGCGCAGTGACGCACTTCCTCAGCCAACGCTGTCATCCTCCTCCCCATCGGCCTATATATACACCAACAGTGAGTAGTCATGGCAACATATCAACTACTAGATAAAATCAATACAAAATGTAAGTGGGTTAAAAACAATTACAAATAACCGCATTGATCTACAGGAACGGACTAAGATCGTATCGGTCATTAAGACCTAAAGGACCGAGAGCTCCCAGCTGGAGAATCCAGCGGGCCTCTCTTTGTAATAGGAGATTATGCCTATCTCCACCGTATTAGGGCATATTAAACTTTTCGAGGCCAGAAAAATGCACACCACTGCAGTCTGACCCGTGCGACTCTTTCATGTAGGAAATCCATCTAGGGGCACCCTTACCTGTAACAAGGGAATGTAGGTGCTCCCGTATACGGATTCTAAGTTGCCGGATGGTCTTTCCCACATAGAAGTGATCGCACGGGCAGAACAGGACATAGACCACATAGGTGGTACGGCAAGTAAACAGTTGTTTCACTGTATGGTGCGTACCCCCTATTTTTATGGTCCTGCTGCTGCTGTTAAATTTGCAGAATGAACAATTCCCACAAGCATGATTGCCCTTGGGACCCAACTCATGTAACCAATTGCTTTTTTCTATTACCTGGTGTATGCCGGACTTCAACTTATCTTCCAATGTCGGGTTGTTCCTAAAGGTAATTAGAGGACCTTCACTGGCTCTCTCTCTGAGTTCAGGGTTAGCCTCAATTATATGCCATGACTTTCTTATCGCCCTAGCTAATACTGGATTCATATTGGAGTTATCCAATGAGAATACAAACCGCTGAGTTTTATTAGGAGCTCTTCTTCTAGTGGTGAGTAGCTCGTATCTATTGATGGCTTCGGCTCTAGCGAAGCCATCATCGACAATACTTTGGGGGTACCCTCTCTCTCTAAGCCTTCCTTTTAACTCATTAGCCTGTGTAATGAAGTTGTCATAGTCACTGTTTATCCGCTTAAACCTATCCATCTGTTAAAACAGTTTATGCCCTCCGTTCCTTTTTGAGAGCTAACAGAGAATCAGGGAAGATTTCTGCTAAACTAGCAGAGAAGCTTCTGCCCACTTACCCTAGACATGCCAAATGGTATTGTCTTCCCAAGGTCCATAAATCGCGGGACCGACCCCCGGGACGACCAATCGTCTCGGGGATCAGTTCCGCGACGGAACCTTTGTCCAGTTATGTAGACTGGCTTTTGAGACCCCTCCTCAAATCCATTCCCTCCTATATTAAGGACACTGGAGATCTCCTTAACCATCTACAGGACTTCACATGGCAGAATACTTACCAACTAGCCTCCATTGACGTAGGGATGCGGGTGTGGAGGCAATAAAAGAGTTTCTCCGCAGAACTGAAAAGTCTCCAGCATTTGTCACCTTTATCGCTGAGTCCCTTACATTCATCCTTAACCATAATGAGTTCCGCTATGAGGATGATTGGTATCGACAGGAGACCTGAACGGCCATGGGCACGCCGGTTTCCTGTACGTATGCCAATCTATTCTTAGCTATCTTTGAGAGACGCTTTATCTTCTCATTGTCCAACCCATACGCCAGGTATGTCAGACTCCTACTACGGTATGTTGATGACATCCTGGTAGTGTGGGAGGGCACCGAGGAGATTTTCAAAAAATTTGTGGAGTACCTTAATACACAAAACGACGTGAATATGCTATTCACGTATGTGTTTGGGAAAAACGAACTTGATTTCCTTGACGTGAAGTTTAAAGTGGAGGAGGGTCTTTTGAAAACCTTAGGTTACCGTAAGGATATAGCTAAGAATTCCCTCCTCCACTTTAATAGCTCACACCCTCAACACATCAAACGTGGTATCCCGTATTCGCAATTTCTGCGATTAAAGCGGATAAACAGTGACTATGACAACTTCATTGCACAGGCTAATGAGTTAAAAGGAAGGCTTAGAGAGAGAGGGTACCCCCAAAGTATTATCAATGATGGCTTCGCTAGAGCCGAAGCCATCAATAGATACGAGGTACTCACCCCTAGAAGAAGAGCTCCTAATAAAACTCAGCAGTTTGTATTCTCATTGGATAACTCCAATATGAATCCAGTATTAGCTAGGGCGATAAGAAAGTCATGGCATATAATTGAGGCTGACCCTGAACTCAGAGAGAGAGCCAGTGAAGGTCCTCTAATTACCTTTAGGAACAACCCCACATTGGGAGATAAGTTGAAGTCCGGCATACACCAGGTAATAGAAAAAAGCAATTGGTTACACGAGTTGGGTCCCAAGGGCAATCATGCCTGTTGGAATTGTTCATTCTGCAAATTTAACAGCAGGAGCAGGACCATAAAAATAGGGGGTACGCACCATACAGTGAAACAACTGATTACTTGCCGTATCACCTATGTGGTCTATGTCCTGTTCTGCCCATGCGATCGCTTCTATGTGGGAAAGACCATCCGGCAACTTAGAATCTGTATACGGGAGCACCTATATTCCCTTATTACAGGTAAGGGTGCGCCTAGATGGATTTCCCACATGAAAGAGTCGCACGGGTCAGACTGCAGTGCTGTGCATTTTGCTGGCCTCGAAAAGGTTAACATGCCCAAATACGGTGGAGATAGGCATAATCTCCTATTACAAAGAGAGGCCCGCTGGATTCTCCAGCTGGGAGCTCTCGGTCCTTTAGGTCTTAATGACCGATACGATCTTAGTCCATTCCTGTAGATCAATGCGGTTATTTGTAATTGTTTTTAACCCACTTACATTTTGTATTGATTTTATCTAGTAGTTGATATGTTGCCATGACAAGTCACTGTTGGTGTATATATAGGCCGACGGGGAGGAGGATGACAGCGTTGGCTGAGGAAGTGCGTCACTGTGCACGAAACGTCCCACACGCCCCCTGCCGACCGCTGAGTCCTACCCGCCTGCGGCTCCATGCATGAGAAATTAAAGTATCGCTGTTTCATTTGCCTGGTGAGTGGCGTCTGGTTCCTTCTACATATTCTACACATTAACTCTTTGCCTGCTCATGATCCTGAGAGGGGTAGAGGCTCTAGACGAGGAGCAGGACGACATCGCAAGAGTTTCATCTGAGCTATGACACCCATATTGCTTTAAAGTTTTTTTTGTTGTCTTAACAGACATTTCTGCAACAGTTCAAGAAGTGTGCCTAGCAGGACTATGCTAAGACTATTCAAGTTGTAATGTAACCATCAAGCTTTTGTGCCTGGTCCTCAGACCAAGAGACTCCTAGTGGTAGGAGATTCGTAAGTGTGTGCCCGGCTAGAGCTGGTTGCCGTGAAGTTTAGACACTTAGTGCAGGTTGACTGCTGATCCTTGCATGCTTGTTTACGTGTATATACCTCAATAGTAACGTGACATTCTTTGCCAACATTGCACTTATCAGGTGAATGCACCTGAACCCTGTCGGAGTGTTTAATAAATGTTTATGCTAATGTGACTAAATGTAAATGGTCATCGTACACAGAAAATTTGCCTTATCCACGTGTACATAAAAAAATTTAAATAATAGGTGTTGTAGTAGTTGCTAGTAGGTGGCTTCCTCAGCTCCTCTGAGGAATAGCATTTCTGTCACCCATCACTAACAACTTCTCAAAGGTCCACTGAAGGAAAACTACCTCTAAGGTATCAAGACTGACCTTACACATAGTACTGTACACATAGTACTTCAAAAACAATCACTTAAGTGTACTTACCTCACTTAAACTTAGTACACCAAACAAACAACAAAAATAACTCACACTCAAGTAAATGTTTTGGGAATTGTAGCCTAATGTAATTTTCCAATTCCTGCCACTGTTATGTACACTAAATCTCTTCTCTTATACGTGTGGGAGATGCCCTGCCTGGCCAGTAGGTGATCTTGCAAGCTAAAAATAATACACGTAATTAAAGGTAACCTGGGTAAGGTTTATCTGTTGTGTTCTAGGGATAAGAGCGTGTAGCCAATGGACCCTAGTAGCCAGTTTTATTGGTAGAAAGCCTCAGACAAGCCAGTAAAGTTTCCAGTGTACTAAACAGGTAGCTAACATGGCAAGAAAATGTAGTGAGATTTAAATTGTCTAGTGAGCTTAGAAAAAATGTTAAGTAGGATGTATCTCATGTGAATAATATCATCCTGTTACTAAATTCATGAACCAACCAATCCTGTTCATGAGTTTACCCAAACAAATGTATGTACCTCAAAGAAAATGTTAAATAGCTTTATAATGTTGTACCCAGCCTTCACTTCGTCCCTCTGTCTTAGGGGACAGACGTTGAGGCCGACTTATCTTAAGTAAGGGGGTTTGTGGTATCCCGGTACTGTATTTCATACTGTACCTAGTGTAGAGGTCCCCAAAGTCATAGTAACTACATTCAGGTAGGGTTCCTCAGGTGGGACAGCCCTTAGTCGCTTCTCCTCAAGTCTAATTCTCTAATGTTAATACGTGTATATATTTAATAATAATAATATATATTTTATAATAATGTATAGTACTTACCTTGTTTAGCGTCGCAGGACCTTCGGTCATGTGACCATGTTAATAACCTCTATGGTATGTTGGAGGACCTTTGGAGGTACTTGGGTCACTACTGGACCGCAAATAAATCCCCTAAATCCAGTGGAATAGCGCACAATACCTAAAGACTCTAAATGCTAAAGTCCCAACCATTGTCAATCTCCAAAGTAAGCAGTTGTATACCTAGAGACTGTTCTGTTATTGAAGCTTGCAGAAAATCTTCAGTAAAAGTTAATCCTGTTTCAGAAAACTCTCCGGTTGTGGACAATCTATTATTATATACCTCCCCATCGCTCTTGGGAAGGGTGGTGGTAGGACAAGCATTACTGAGGAGCCCTCACCCTTGCGTCACGAATAGCAAGGGTTAACCAGCACCCTTTAGTTACCGCACAGTTACACTCCCCATACCCTACATCACCAAGGCTATCACAGCTTTACAAAAAAAAAAAAACTGCATTAGAAATGGAACATTGAAATTAAAATACATTTACATTGATTCCATGGACCTTCATAAATATAATTATGCAGGGTTCTCCTGTTTGTTCCTATATTGTAAAACATGTTTTATGTGTGGACATGAAGGCTGGAAAAAGCATCCTATGGTGTGAAATGGCCGTCGCCTCCAAACATGGCTGCACTTGCCTGTTGTTACGTTATGCACTCTGGATGCACACGCTGGCCGTAAGCGCATTGTCCCATTATCTGCTGTTGCCGGCGGAGCTGGGATTCGCATCGTGGGACGTGTATCATACCTTTGCTGACCTTGCTTCTCTGCCGCCTACCTATTGACCATTTGCTACGTTCCTGACTACACTACTGTGCCGCCTTCCCTGACTTCATGCTATCCAGACCACGAGTTGCCTAATGCCACCTGTGCCTCGAATCTCCTCAGTCACCTGTGTGGTCGAGCTGTGCCAGGGATAGTGACCTGGGTGCCGCTTGCCGCAGCAAGTCCATCCCGCTTTGCGGTGAGCTCTGGTGAAAACCAGCAGCACCTTAGGCTCCGCTCCCTGGTACGGTCCGAGTCATCTGCCACACAGGTCCAGCGGGTCCACATCCACTGGTGTTCCTGTCTTTTGAAACGTGAGTGTTACAGTAAGATGTGGCCATGGATCCCGCTGAGGTACCTCTGCCTGCAGTTGCAGATCTTCTCTCTGTTGTGGTACATCAGTCTCAGCAATTGGTGCAAAAGGCGCAGCTACTTACCCAACTGTCTGCTATGATGCAACAGCTATTACCCTTGCAGCAACAACAGCAGCAGGTTCCGCAACCTGGCCCACTCCCATCACCAGTTCCCGCAGTGTCTTCTAGGTCCTAGCTATGTCTGCCTATACTTTCTAAATATGATGGTAATTCCAAGTTATGCAGAGGCTTTTTTATACAGTGCTCCATGCACTTGGAGCTCATGTCTGAACAGTTTCCAACGGAACGTTCGAAGGTGGCCTTTGTCATTAGTCTACTGTCCGGAAAAACCCTGGCCTGGGCTACACCCCTTTGGGACCATGGTGATCCGGTATCCTCCAATTAGTCAGCTTTCTTGGCAGAATTTCGCAATGTCTTTGAGGAACCTGCATGTGCCTCTTCTGCTGAGACGGCTTTGCTGAACCTCTGTCAAGGGAATTCTTCCATTGGTGACTACGCAGTTCAATTCCACACTCTCGCCTCGGAACTTGAATGGAATGATGAGGCTTTGTGTGCCTCATTCAAAAAAGGACTGTCAAGCAGGGTTAAAGGTGCCCTCGCAGCATGTGATCCTCCATCTTCTTTGAGTGAACTTATCCACTTGGCCACACGCATTGATGTGCGTTTTGCTGAGAGCCTGGAGGAACTGTACTTAGAGAGGGAACCTGCCCGAACATGGAGTTATCCTAGCCTGGCCCCCATGTTTCAACGTCCATCTCTTCAGTTCCCTGCGCCTTTTGCCAGAGAGGCTATGCAAGTGGATCATTCTCGTCTTACGCGACAGGAGAGGTCATGACGACACAGTGAGAATTTGTGCTTGTATTGTGCTAGCCCGGAGCACTTCCTCAAGGACTGTACTGTTTGCCCACAGCGTCCAAGAAACACCCGAACCTAGGGTATGTGGAAGAGACATCCCTGGGTGTGAATACTACCTCTCCATTCTAACTATTTCTATACAAGTCTTTACTTCAGCCAAGTCTTCCTTCACACTACAGCATTTTGTGATTCTGGATCAGCAGGTGACTTTATTGATGCTTCTTTGGTCCACAAGTATCATCTTACCCTTACTCTGCTTTCCAAGCCCTTGTTCATTTCCTCTGTTAATGGACAAAATCTGGACTGTATGGTTCACTTCCGAACAGAATCTCTCTTCATGCAAGTTGGAGTATTGCATAAAGAAAAGATTGAATTCTATGTTCTGCCACACTGTACTTCAGAGATTCTTCTTGGCCTTCCTTGGCTGCAACTCCATTCTCCGCAACTGGATTGGAGAACTGGAGAAATAATTCGCTGGGGACAATCCTGTCAAAATCTTTTGCCTCCAACCAGTTCAGCCTAAAGTTGTTTCTCGTCTTCCTCCTTTACCTGGCCTGCCACCACCGTACCGAGATTTCTCTGGCGTATTCTGCAAGAAAAAGGCTGAGTCTCTGCCTCCACATCGTCCTTATGACTGCCCTATAGATCTTCTGCCTGGTACCACTCCTCCTCGTGGAAGGATATACCCTCTATCGGTTCCTGAGACCAAAGCTATGGCTGAGTATATCCAAGAGAATCTCCAAAAGGGATTTATCCATAAGTCCTCTTCTCCTGCTGGAGCTGGTTTCTTCTTTGTAGGAAAGAAGGATGGCTCACTCCGTCCATGCATTGACTACAGGGGACTTAACAAAATCACGGTCAAGAACCATTACCCACTACCTATTATCTCAGAACTTTTTGACCGTCTACGTGATGCCAAGGTCTTCTCCAAGTTGGACTTACGTGGAGCGTATAATCTCATTCGTATCCACAAGGGAGATGAATGGAAAACGGCCTTCAATACTCGTGACGGACATTTTGAGTATCTTGTAAGGCCTTTTGGTCTCTGCAATGCTCCAGCCGTTTTTCAAGGGTTTGTCAGTGATATCTTCCGTGATCTTCTCTACACCTGTGTTGTCGTATACAAAGATGACATCCTGATCTTCTCTTCCAACTTAGAGGAACATCATGCTCATGTCCGTCTGGTTCTTCAGCAACTTCGGAAGAATCGTCTCTATGCCAAACTGAAGAAATCCCTGTTCGAAAAGTCTAGTCTTCCATTTCTTGGCTACATTGTCTCTCATCGGGGCCTGCAGACGGATCCAGATATATTGTCTGCCGTACTGGATTGGCCTCGTCCTTTGAGCCTATGTGCTATTCAATGCTTTCTGGGATGCGCTATTATCGTCAATTCATCCCACATTTTTCGTCCTTGGTGGCTCCAATCGTGGCTCTCACTAAGAAGACTTCTAATCCTAAGCCTTGGCCTCAAGAGGCTGAAGAGGCCTTCTCCTGTTTTAAAGTCTGCGTTTGCCCCTGCTCCTGTGCTTACAAGGCCAAATCCAGAGAGCCCCTTTACTTTTGAGGTTGATTCCTCATCTATTGGAGCGGGTACCGTTCTTACTCAGAAAAATGACAACGGCAAGACTGTAACTTGTGGGTTCTTCTCCAAGACCTTCTCTCCTGCTGAGAGGAATTACTCCATTGGAGATCATGAACTCCTCGCTATCAAGCTAGCTTTGGAGGAATGGCTACATTTATTGGAAGGTTCTTCTCATCCGGTACGCATCTACTCTGACCATAAGATTCTTCCATACCTTCAGTCTGCTCAGCGTTTGAACCCCCGCCAGGCAAGGTGGTCACTGTTCTTTTCTAGATTCAACTTCTTCATCCACTTCCATCCTGCAGCTAAGAACATCGGGGCTGATGCTCTCTCCAAGTCCTCTGACGTCATAGGTTTGGACTCCACGCCTAGGCATATTATTCCTCCAGAATGTTTGATTCCTGCCGCTCCTGCGGAAATTCAGCAAGTTCCTCCGGGAAAATCCTTTGTGCTCGCCTGATTGAGATGCAAGGTACTGAAATGGGGTCCTTCTTCCTTGACAGCAAGTCATCCTGGTATACGCAAGACTCTACTTCTAATCTCCCGGCACTACTGGTGGTCCCATCTTGAACGTGATGTTTCTGATTTTGTTCGTTCCTGTGAAACTTGTGCCGGTGACAAAACTCCTTGACAGAGACCTGCAGGACTCTTACAGCCTTTACCCATTCCGGAGACTCCCTGGTCCCATATCGCCATGTATTTCATCGCCGATTTGCCATCATCTCTTAAAAACACTGTCATTTAGGCCGTTGTAGATCGGGTTTCCAAGAGGGCTCATTTCATTCCTCTCCCAGGCCTTCCTTCTGCCCCACCACTGGCAAAGTACTTCATGTTGCATGTCTTTCGTTTACATGGTCTTCCTCAGCAAATCGTTTCGGATCGTGGTATGCAGTTTGTCTCTAAGTTTTGGTGAGCCCTTTGTAAACATCTGGACATCAATCTGGACTTCTCCTCGGCCTACCAACCTCAGTCCAACGGTCAGGTGGAGAGGGTTAATCAAATTCTTGAGTCTTATCTTTGGCATTTTGTTTCAGCTCGCTAAGACGATTGGGTCAACCTTCTCCCCTGGGCTGAATTCTCATATAATCATAAGGATTCCGAGTCCACAAGGTCATCTCTCTTTTTTGTTGTCTACGGACTCCATCTCCGTTCTCTTCCTCTCCCAGTTTCCTCCGGTGTGCCTGCTGTTGATGAGCTGGTCTCTGACTTGATGAGCTGGTCTTCCACCATCTGGCAACATACCTGACAGTCGTTATCCCAGGCTTCTTCATGCATGAAGGTGCAGGCTGATAAGAGTAGAAGACCTCCTCTGTCCTTCTTTCCTGGTGACATGGTGTGGGTTTCATCCAAGTACATCCACTTCAAGATACCCTGCTACAAGCTTAGTCCTCGCTATCTTGGTCCCTTCCAGATTCTACAAAAAAAGGAATCCTGACTCCTACAAACTCCATCTACTTGCTACGTTACGTCCAGGTATAGAATAGGGTAAAGAGAGGGAGAGTGGCAGGTAGCAGCCAATCCATCTAAACTGGCCTATTACCCTCCTATGGCCTTTCCCTCCTCTTCCCCACCTATGCCCCATCCCTTATCTTGAGGTCATCTGTACTTTGGATACAACTTGTGTATCATTTACCTCATCGATGTCATTTGCCTATAGGACTAATGGTATTTTTTGGAGATCTATCGTCGAGATCATATAGACTCTTATTGAGTCTTCATCCATGTGTATATATTTTTTCAATTTTTTTTTGTTTTTGATCGATGGTTTGGGGATGATTCACTATTTTTAGCATATTCTATTAAAAGTTAAGTATTAGTGTTTTTCGGTGATCCCTACGTTACGTATTCCCAATTCCTTCCACATCTCTCTCCTCAAGCTTCTTGTCATAAACTGGTTTTCTCAAAAGAATCTTGTCCGAACACCTGTCTCCGGCTCTTCTGACATCTACAAAGTTAAAGAGAATCTTGGCACTAAAACCGTGAGCATTTTTTTCTGGTCGACTGGGAGGGTTACGGTCCTGAGGAGAGATCTTGGGAGTCTGAGGAGAATATCCTAGACCGTGACCTTCTCAGGAGTTTTCTGAATCGTAAAAGGAGGGGGAGACCAAAGTGGGGGTACTGTTACATTATGCGCTGGGGCCGCACGCGGTGGTCCTGTTAACTGCTGCTGTTGACGGGGCTGGCATTCGCATCGCAAGACGCGCCCGCATGCGAATCCCAGCTCGTCACTCACCTCGTACTTCTCCTGCCCACGCCTCTGCCTCTCAGCTCCGGCGCGCATGTCCCCATCCCCCGTCCCCTCCACCTTCCACACTTCCCTGCTGGATCTTTGTTGCCCTAGAGCCTTAGAGAAAGCATTCCTTAGTATTGCCTTGCCGTGTATCATACCTTTTCTCCATGACCTGACCTTGCTCCTTTGCCGCCTGCCTACTGACCATTTGCTACATTTCTGACTACGCTACTGTGCTGCCTGCCCTGACCTCATGCTATCCAGACCACAAGTTGCCTAATCCCATCTGTGCCTAGAATCTCCTCAGCCACCTGTGTGGTCGAGCCGTGCCAGGGGTAGCGACCTGGGTGCAGCCTGTCACAGCAAGTCCATCCCACTTTGCGGCGGGCTCTGGTGAAAACCAGCGGCACCTTACACTCGGTTCCCTGGTACGGTCCAAGTCATCTACCACACAGGTCCAGCGGATCCACTATCATCTGTGTTCCAGTCTACTGAAAGGTGAGTGTTACACCTGTCTTTGTCTCCCTTGCACAATCTGACCGAACCTTACAGAATTAAAAAAAGATTTATCAGCACAATGGTGAATGCCACGTTTCTATTTCTACTTATGAGATTGCTAAGCTATACTGTTATTGGACATATCTCTGTGCATCTCACAGTGAACCGACAGATTTCTGGACACGCTGTTGCTTATGAATCCCAACAAATACATTAGCAGAATATTTGATGTGCTAGGTGTCTATTGCTTTGTTTATTCAAAGGATATATGTGATCATTACATATATCGCTCCAAGACTACGCTCCCCCCATAACAAAGCAGTAAACATGTTTTTCTCCACAAAATATTTAGTTTCTATACTATTTTCTAATAAGTATTAATCACACTATTGGCACAAAATATTTTAGCACTTACCTGCCAGACAGAAATGGACATGCTTAGGAAGGATCTGCACTTGTCTTTGGTTTAAATAGCTATGTTGGGAGATTACCATAAAGTTATGGCTATCTTTTTGTGAACTGGATATTTCCTGCTGGAATTTTCTCTTTTACTACAAATACCATAATTCCACTTTTTGTCCTCCCACACATTAGCCACCCCACACATTTTTTTTAAATTAAATATTTTTATATTCATACACTAGTATTATACAATCACAATAAGTATATTCATTACAACTAGAGATGAGCGAACTTACAGTAAATTCGATTTGTCACGAACTTCTCGGCTCAGAAGTTGATGTTGATTAGTTCAGCTTTCAGGTGCTCCAGTGGGCTGGAAAAGGTGGATACAGTCCTAGGAGACTCTTTCCTAGGACTGTATCCACCTTTTCCAGCCCACCGAAGCACCTGAAAGCTGTACTAATTTATGCAGGATAAGTCATCAACTGCCGTGCCGAGAAGTTTGTGATGAATCGAATTTACTGTAAGTTCGCTCATCTCTAATTACAACACAATACACATTTTATTCCCCCCTCCCCCCCCCCCCCCAACAAGTCTGGGCTTGATTATCACCAATAAATGGGTGTATATAAAATATATGTAAAAAATTATGTAGATCCAGTAAATTTATTTAAAACAATTTATTATTACAATGATAGTGCTTGTGGTGTCCTTTGTAGGGCCCTTACATCGGACGCACCACGATAAGCAAGGTAGTGAATGTATAAAATATTCATACAATGAAAATAAATAAAATAAAATAGACATATTATATCCAGGGTAAAAAAGTGCTGGTATCCCAGTGTGGCAAATAGTCTGTATCGCTTATAGATTTATGCACAGAGATCATGCCTTGTATGGTTGATAACAAATAGTCTGAGTAGAGATGTCTCTGTATATCTCATATCTGGTCAGGATACTTAATGCGGTACCGTGTTGGTAAGGGGTTAAAATCAATGCGCTCTGTGACGCTGGGGTTTCCTTGTGTGTATCCCACTCTACCCGGGTGGCACTGGGATAGAGATTGGTGGGATATAGATAGTCTCTTAATTGTAATCCTGTGGGTGCATGAGGCTGCGTTCTGCAGTGCTGGAGGCCCCTCAAATGTGGACCACTCTACCCCGGCGGCACAGGAAATTTTTGAGTGGATTTCGTGATTTGGCACAACATACCTCTTACAAACAATGTCCTGGAGCCTGGTTGCTGGCAAAAGGTTTTTGCTGGGGAGACGTCCACTGGCAGGCAGGATGCGTACAACCCCGGAAGCATGCACTGGTAAATTTCTTGTGATCCGGTGAATGATGGTAAAGATCGTCGGGTTTGGCAATACTGGGGTACAGGTAGGTAGAGGCTAGATGCGTTTTGAGGTACTCATCTACCTCTTTTTCAATAGCAATGGATTGCATTGGGATACACAACCTTTTTCACATTTGTACTCGTCTGGCAGTAATACTATAGTAATACTATTGTCCCTATTGTCGGGTTGCAGCTACCTATACACGTTTTTGGCAATATTTAAAGTTAGCCAAATTACCCAGAAACATCCTGTTTACAACCATGGAAATGGACACAATTAGGGGGGACAAGGACACAATTAGGGGGAAGAGTGCTCTGTTTACCATACCTGGTTCTTCACAACTGGCCTTCACTGGTGGTTTTCACCTGACTGACCTCCATGCTCTTCAGTTGACTTGAAGAAGGTATGTTATTGCTATATACAGAGAGTATTTGATTTGTTGTTAAGATGACAAGTATTGTTTGAAAAGCTGTTTAGGAAAAAGGTGGATTGTTATGGCTGTCATTTTACCTATCATTATATTTACAGTAAACAATTAAGATAGGTTAAAAAGGACACAGCAGCATACTTATATGATAGCAAATATTCTCAAGTTATCAATGTATGTAAACTACACTGAAATGTATTGTTTAAAAGCCCAATCCTGAAATCATGCCATTGTCCACTAGCCATTAAAGGGGTACTCCGCTCCCAGACATCTTATCCCCTATCCAAAGGATTAGGGATAAGATGTTTGATCACGGGAGTTCCTCTGCTGGGAACCCCCGCGTTCTCTCCTGCAGCACCCCGTCACCTGATGCACGGAACAAACTTCACTCCTTGCCTGATGACTAGCGATGCAGGGGCCAGAGAATTGTGAAGTCACGTCCGTGCACTAGATGACCAGATGATCCATTCGATAGGGGATAAGATGTCTAGGGGGGAGTATCCCTTTAAGCATCATAATAGACTGACACTTCCTGTCCTGCACACATCCTCATGCCTGCAGTCATCTCATGGTCATCACAGCCAAGATTACAATCACAAGTCACCTACTCCTTGTTCAATGCAGGAATTTTTTTTATTTGACTATGCTACAGGGGTTGTTAAGTTAGTGTAGTTCATAATATAATGTCTGTACCTGTGTGAGATGGTTTTCTCACAATGTGATTTCCAACCCAATATTAATTTTTAACAGCATTCAAAATGATTGTTCTCTCAGGTTTTTCCCAGGTTGCAATACAGCAGAGAACTGACTCACTAGTCAGCTGATGACAGGCAGCCTGTCTGCTTCAATGGGTGGAGGGATCACTTGGTGAGAGAGAGATCAATCTTCAACAGCTGTAGGCACCCTGATTGAAAACCACAGGTCTTTTGATGGATGCAGCTCATTTATGTTTCATTGGGTGGGGTGGTTGATGTGTGGGAGGGAGGAAAATGGAATTGTGGGATTTGTAGTAAAAAAAAGAAAAGTCAAACAGGAAATAACAGTTCACAAAAAGCTAGCCACAGTGTTATGGTAATCTTATGACATAGCAATTTAGCCCCAAGACAAGTGCAGATCCTTCCTAAGCAAGTCCATTACTGCCTGCCAGGTACATACTAAAATCAACTTATGGCAGATAACCCCTTTAATATACAGATTCTCACATAAGTGAGCACACACCTCACATTTAAGTAGATTTTTTAAAATATATCTTCATGTGATTACACTGTGTAAAGTAATAACACAATAGTAGAAAGTGCACAGCCTGTATAACAATGTTTCATGTTGCTGTTCCCTTAAAATAACTCAACACACAGCCATAAATATCCAAAACTTGGCAACAATTTGGACATTTGCCCTAAGTTGAAATATCCAAATTGGGCACAAAGTGTCAATATTTTGTGTGAAGTTTCTGCCCACAGGGATGCTGAGGATATGAAGTTAGAAAGTCTCCCCTGCTGGCCCTGTAAGTAGTCCCCTGTGCGGGCAGTTATACTTACCTAGTCCAGTCTGCGGCTGTAATCACGCCCACTCAGTGTGGTTGACAGTTAGGGTATGGCCTTACCGCTCTGTTCCCTAAGCCAATTTTTTGAAGTGACAAAAATATGCAATTCTGGACTTTTTTTTAATGTGAACATCATTGATCGTGTGGTTTAAGTTACATTATATTTGATTAGTTCAGACGTTTATGTACGCTGCAATACCACGTTTATATTTATATTTGTTCACATTATTTTATTTACAAAATGAGAAAAGCAGTGATTCAAACTGTTATTAAGGAAAAGGCTTATTCATATTTATTACCTTTTTTCCCCATCATTTTTAAGTCCCCGTATGGAACTATTACTTGCAATCTTTAGAATCCATGGAACAGCTTTGTTCAGTGTAATTGTCACTCCATTGCTCCAGGCGGCAATGCCTTCCTCCAGCATTGGAGCCCAGATCGGACAGCGAGGAGGCAGGTAAGGGTCCTGCCGCCATCCTCTCAGCTGATCAGGACCCTGTAACTATGGATGTAGGTTGTCCACAGCCTCTTTAATGACCGATTATGATGCTCTATTGGGAGGAAGAAACAGGCAGCATCTTAGAGAATCCTTATGTGTCCGTAATGTGTAAGGAAATGGCATCAGGTTATAAACAACATGAGGTCCCATAGTGATCCCTAATAATAGCAGACACGGCAGGTGACATCTCTAATAAGAAATCGACTTTTATTTTTTTATGTTTGTACAGAAATCAGCAAATTTGTTTTTGGGAAGATTGAGTATTATCATTTTGTATAGAAATACATTCCCATATAACTGCACAGCAAGATATGTCTTATAAGTGTCATTTTTACAAAAAAAATACATTGGGGCAGATCTTAGATTAACATTTTATAGAGCAGAATACAAAATGAAAGCTATGTAGTGTTTGGGCAACAAGAACAGTTTCATAACTACCCCAGTTAATTATTTGTAGGTAAAAAATGCAAATGCAAAAAATACTTTGTTGCCCATACCTAAACAATGTAGTGTGCTTTTGAAAAATGAAAGTGGCATTGTGATTGGTTGCTGTAGGCAAAAAATAGAGTTTTATAAATCTCCTCAATTATATTCATTCTGTGCCTTCCTTCTTAGGAACCAGCCCTGTGGAGTCTGCAATGTACATTTAAGGTATAACACCCTCCACAGGAAAAAAAGAACCATGGTGAGTCCTGGATATGTCTGCACTGGGAGCAGCTATAGGCAAGGTAGTCACTGGCCTATAGCGCTCAGTGGATGAGGGAACTGCCCTGTCATCCAGAATGCACATCCCTGACACCCCGTGCAAGCGCAAATTTAAACTTTGTGTGTACCTTTAAGACGCACACAGTTCAATGCACGCACGTTGGGACCATATTAGAATGAAGCCTCACGGCTCCATCCTGTCACTTCAAGCAGTGCATACAGAGCAATGTGAGGAAATATAGGGCAATGTGAGGAAAACGGGGGCATTATCAGGGAATATGGAGACAATGTTGGCATTTATGTGGGCAATGTGAAGAAATATCGGGGCTGAGCCAAGGGGCCTCTGGGCTGACTTGTATTGGAACTACAGGATGGGCACATGGTGGAGCTGGAGGGACCCCCACTCCCAGGCTGACTCTTACAAGGTAGACGCCTAGTGGAGGTGGAGGGTCTCATAGGCTGACTCATACAGGGCAGATGCCTGGTGGTGGCAGAGGGACCCCTATCGTGACTATAAAGTAGTGAATTTCTAGTGATGGTGAAGATGTCTGGTGGAGGGATTCCCAACTCCGTGTTGATTCGTATGGAATATTGGGGGTAGTGTCTGGTGGTGCTAGAGTAATCCATGGGCTGACTTGTTTGGGACATACAGGGTGGACACTTGGTACTGGCGGAGGTATTCTCGCCCCCGGGCTGACTCCTGCAGAGTCATTGCCTGGTAGTGATATAGGGCGCCCCTTTCCAGGCTGATGTAATGGGTAACGGCAAGTGGTGGATCCTCATGATGATGTGAGCCATGCCAGGGAGCGGAGTCTAAGGTGCTGCGGGTTTTCACCAGAGCACGCCGCAAAGCGGGATGGTCTTGCTGTGGCATGCGGCACCCAAGTCGCTACCCCTGGCATGACTCGTCCACACAGGTTGCTGGGGTGTGGCGTGGAACAAAAGGAAACTTCCAAGACATGGTCAAGGTAGCTGTAGGTCACAGGTGCAGGGTCAGGTAACAGAAAAAGGATCTGGTACACAGATATCAGGAACACAGAAACACAGGAGCTTTCTCTAGGGCACAAGGCAACAAAGATCTGTCGGGGAACAAAGGGAGGAGCTGATACTTAAAGACAGGGTGCAGGTGTAAACACTAACTGGCCCTTCAAATGTAAGAGCTCCGGCGTGCACGCACCCTAGGAGGCGGGGACACGCGTGCTGGGGCTGCGAGAACAGGAACACCAGGAAGGTGAGTGACGGGCTTGGATCTGCATGCAGGCTTGTCCTCTGATGCGAATCCCAGCCCCGCCGGCAGCAGGGACATGACAATAGAGCGCTCACGGCCAACATGTCTGGCCGGAGCGCAGATATTACAGACGACTTGTCGGACGACTTGTGTGGCAGAGGGACCCCAAAGCTGACTTATATAGGGAGAATGCCTTGTAGTGGCGGAGGAACCCCCAGGCTGACACATACAGTGCAAATGCCTGTTGGTGGGATCCCTCATTCCGAGCTGACTCGTACAAGACAGATCTCTCTTGGTGGCAAAGAGACCCCTGGTCTGACTCGTACGGGGTGGATGCCTGCGGGTGGTGGATGAATCCCTGGGCTGACTTATATGAAACGAATGCCTGGTGGTAGAAAAGGGACCTAGTGGGGGCAGTGGTCCCCCCTCCAGGCTGACATGGGGTGTACAACTAGTGGTGGCAGTGGGACCACTTCAGATTGAGACCTAAAATGCGGACTGGTGGTGGAGGAGGGAACCCCTGGCTGACTCATACAGGGCAAATGCTTGGTGGTGGCAGAGGTCCCCCCCAAGGGCTGCCTTGTATAGGACGTACAGGGTGGATGCCTCGTGGTGGTTGTGGGACCATTCACCCCGTGCTGACTCACATGGGGCGCATGCCTGGAACTCTGGTAGCACGGTCTGACTCATACGGGGTGGATTAAGTGGACACTTGATGGTGGCATAGGGACCCCCCAATAGATGACTCGTAGGGGGCAGACGGCAGGTGGAGGGACCTCCGTGCTGAGTCATACGGGGTGGACCAAGTGATGATGGCCTAGGAGACCGTCGGCTGACTCACAGAGTGGACACCTAGTGGTGGCAGAGGCACCCCCAAGATGACTCGTACAGAATGTACGGGGTGAATGCCTGGTGGTAGCAAAGGGAACCCCCCCCCCTCCCCCGAGCATATCTGTACAGGGAAGATGTCTTGTGGTGGCAGAGGAACCCCAGGAAAATTCGGACGAGGCAGATGCCTGCTGGGCTGACTCATATTGGAAGTAAGGTGGACAGCAAGTGGTGTGATAGGGACACCCCCTTCTGAGCTGACTCATAGGGCTCCCGACTTCAAGGGCTGGTGCTTGACAATTTTTTGCCCTAGACAAGACTAGCTAATTGCCATCCTCCCCCTACCATAAACATCATAAAAACAAACACCCCCCCCCCCCTCTACCCTGCCACCATAATTTTCTCTTAGAAAAAAAAGGAAAAAATTAAAACACAAAAACAAAACTTAAAAGATGATAAAACTTATTCTGTCACCTGGTTGAGATCCTACAGTGTGAAAGAATAAGAAAGGTGTGGAGGAACCTAAAGGCTAATTTTGTACGTGCAGTTGCCTGGTGGTGACACAGGGCCCTCTTCAGGCTGATTTCCCTGAGACATACAGTGTGGATGCTTAGTAGTGGCAGAGGAACCCCCGGCTGACTCATATGGGGCAGATACCTGGTGGTGAAGCAGGGTCCCTGCTTTCCGAGGGACTCATACGGGGTGGAAAAGCCATATAGGTCGGACACCTGGTGGTGGCGAGAGGCCTCCCCCTTTCCTGGCTAACATTTATGGGGCGGATGCCTGGTGGGGGCAAAGAGGCCCTTGTGCTGACTTGTACTGGGCAGATGCCTGGTGGTGGAGGAGGGCTGAATCATGTGGAAAGTACGGGGTGGATGCCTGGTGGTGATGGAGGGTGCCCCAACTCTGGGATGACTCATATGGGATGTATAGGGCGATGCCTGGCGGTGGCGAAGGACCCCCTTCAGGATGATTCTCCCGGGACATACGAACAGGACAAATGCCTGAGGGTGAACAGGGCCCCCTTCAGGCTGATTTCCTTGGGACGTACAGGGTAGATGCTTGGCGGTAGCCGACGAACCCCAGGCTGACTCATATGGGGCAGTTGCCTGGTGGTGAAGAAGGGTCCCTGCTTTCTGAGGGACTCATACGAGGTGGAAAACCATATAGGGCGTACACCTGGTGGTGGTAGAAGGACTTGCAAGTGCCCCCCAAACCTGGGCTGAATCATGTGGGAAGTACAGGGTGGACATCTGGTGGTGGTGAAGGGCGCCCCAACTCCGGGATGACTCATATGGGATGTATAGGGTGAACGCTTGGTGGTGGCAGAGGACCCCCTTCAGGCTGATTCTCCCAGGATATGCAGGGTGGATGCTTGGTGTGGGCAGAGGAACCCCTGGCTGACTCATATGTGATAGATTCCTGGTGGTGAAGAAGGGTCCCTCCTTTCCGGGGGACTCATACGGGGTGGAAAAGCCATATAGGGCGTACACCTGGTGGTGGCAGAAGGACTTGCAAGTGCCCCCCAACCCTGGGCTGAATCATGTGGGAAGTACAGGGTGGACGCCTGGTGGTGATGGAGGGTGCCCTAACTCCGTGATGACTCATATGGGATGTAAAGGGTGGACACCTGGTGGTGGCAGAGGACCCCTTTCAGGCTGATTCTCCCAGGGCATACAGGGTGGATGCTTGGTGGGGGCAGAGGAACCCCTGGCTGACTCATGTGTGATAGATGCCTGGTGGAGAAGCAGTGTCCCTCCTTTCCGGGGGACTCATGCGGGGTGGAAAAGCCATATAGGACTGACACCTGGTGGTGGCAGAAGAACTTGCAAGCACCCCCTACCCCTGAACTGAATAATGTGGGAAGGACGGGGTGGACACTTGGTGGTGATGGAGAGCGCCCCAACTCCGGGATGACTCATATGGGATGTTTAGGGTGAACGCCTGGTGGTGGCGGAGGACCCCCTTCAGGCTCATTCTCCCGAGACATATGCACAGGACAGATGCCTGTGGTGACACAGGGCCCCCTTCAGGCTGATTTCCCTGGGACGTACAGGGTGGATGCTTGGTGGTGGCAGAGAAACCCCCGGCTGACTCATATGAGGCAGATGCCTGGTGGTGAAGCAGGGTCCCTCCTTTCTGGGCTGACTCATACAGGGTGGCATAGGGACCCCCCTGGGCTTACTCATACAGGGCCGACGCTGGTGATGGCAGAGGGACCCCCGGGTTTCCTCGTGGTAAAGGAGGGCCCCCACTCTGGCATGATCTGTATAGGTGGTACAGGCTGGACGCCTGAAAGTGACAGAGGGACCCCTGGCCTGACTCATCTGCAGCTATGCCTGCCAGTGTGGGAGGAACCCCCGGGTAAATTAGTACAAATCAGATGCCTGGAGGGGATGGAGGGCCACAATACTTTAAAAAGACTCATATGGGACGTGTGGGGTGAATGCCGGATGGTTGCGGAGGGACCCTCTTGGACTTAAATGAAGGAGGCAGATGCCTGGAGGTAATGGAGGGACCCTAGGGTTGACTCATATGGGCAGATGCCTGGAGGTGACAGAGAGCCTCCCACCTCCTGGCTGATTTGTATGAGAAGTAGGGTAAGTTCAAATTCAGTAAAATGAACGGAATCTCTGCTCGCAGCATTCTGTGAGCAGAGATTTTATCTGGCAGCCGCAGACTAAATACCTTGGTGCTAGGACAGCGCAGCCTTGCGCCGTCACCATTGGCAGCAATGCAGGGCTCGTGGACTTCCACGCAAAGAATGAACATGTTCTTTCTTTGCATAGATCAATTTCAGCGGCGGAATTGTCAGCCACTGAAATTCTTCAGTGTGAACGGGTCTCGCAGAAGAAGTTGTTGCTTTCGACAGTATAAGCACCGACGACCCCATGGAGTACTGGGTTGCCAGGCTGGACACCTGCCATGAGCGGATATTCAGCACGGCAGGTGGGGTGGTCACTGACAAGCGGACCCATCTGTCCACAGATTCCGTGCCGTCCATCTTCACTGCAGGGACCGTCCACATTCCGGTGGGGAGGGTGAGCCGGTCCGGGCCATCCATCTTCACCGAGAGGCCCTCTTTTCCGCTCCGGGCTGCCCCGGACTAGTGACTCTGCATTGATGCTGCAGCACAGGGACGTACGTGCCCAGCAGACATGGGACATCAGCATAGTGGAGTTTGTAGTCTGTTCAGAAGGCACTATGTGTTCACCAAGACACCTAGACCGGATTGCTGTTCGTTTTCCATGAACCTAACGGATCTCATTTTTGACAGAGATGAATCAGAGCTGCATTCGTTTAAGTGGATTACATTTACCTGCAGTTCTTTGTATTGGTGCAAAACATAACAAAATCAAAAAAAGAAAGCACACGTTTTAACGAGAGAGAGAGAGAGAGAGAGAGAGAGAAAGAGAGAGAGAGAGAGAGAGAGAGAGAGAGAGTTTATACTTTATGATAATAAAGTATATAACATATATAACAATATGAGGAAGGGGTTGGATATTAGTACCCTAAAACGCATTTAGATTATGGACATTAGAATATGCACTACTACTGCAAGAAATTTGCCATCTTTGAAAAAGCTATTCATCTGTTGCCCGGCAGAATAGCAGCATCCAGTTCATTCAATCTAACAGCCGGCCTTTGCTCCCAAAATCTCACCCTACGTGGACCTTCTCCTGATGTTCGATACCACTCTGGGGCTTTGGGCCAGGCCTGGTGGGGCTTTGGGCAAGGCCAGGTGGGGCTATGGGCCAGGCCTGGTGGGGCTTTGTGCTGCGCTTAAGAGAGGGGGATTAACGCTACCGCTGCCATGGGGTGAGGGGTTAACTTGACCCTTCACCCCATGGCAGCGGCAGTTTTATCGCTGCCGCTGCGTGAGGTGTTAACACTGCCGCTGCCATGGGGGGAAGAGTTAAGTTAACCCCTCACCCCATGGCAGCGGTAGAGTTAACCCCTCAACCCGCGGCAGTTTTATTGCTGCCATGGGGTGAAGGGTTAAGTTAACCCCTCACCCCATGGCAACGGCGGCATTAACCCCTCACCCCGCGGCAGCGATAACACTGCCGCTGCCATGGGGTGAGGGGTTAATGCCGCAGCTGCGATGGGGTGAGGGGTTAACGCCGCCGCTGCCATGCAAATGAGCACTCACCAGCTCCACGTCTTCCTCTCCCGGTGGCGGCACTGTCACATGACAGTGAGGATCCGCGCGCCGGAAGGAGGCTGCACCGGCACCACAGGGGTTAGCTGCAGGGGTTAGCTGCACCGGCATGCACTGTAAACCTGCTTAATAGCCCAGCGGTAGTCCGGCAGCAGCTGCGGCAGCCAGCGCTACCGGAGGACCGCAAATTTTAATGATGGCCCCGACAAAAAGTATTGTATGTCGATACTGCTTTCAACCTATGATGGCCTCCGAGAGGCCATCGTATGTTGAAAATAATGTATGTCGAGGCCATCGCATCTCGAGGGATTACTGTATATCATTCTTTATCACGTATCTTGTATCAGTGACTGTGAAGCATTTAGGCTGATAGCCACAGACTTTTAACCATCTCCTGTCACCAGTGCCGGAGAATTAGATGCCAGATTAACTGATATTCAACGGGAACTTTAATCTACCACCTTGATTCAGTATATCAATTTTATGCCTATAATATACATTGTAATTGCAGTAATAGTGTGTATCTACAGTTTTTAGTTTGCAAGTATAAATAAATCTTATTCAAAATTTGAAGCACGGTCTCCACATATTTTTAAATATTTTATATATTTTACTATCATACCACAATCATGCACCAGTATCTCTGGTGAGGTCCTTGAGGTTTCGGATTTATGTTTAATTTATCTAATCTAAGCATAATATACAAACTTAGCACTTTTAAGTTTTTTCCTATTAAACTCATAGGGGACAGTTATTGTTAAAGGTCCTAAATACCTCCAGGCTGTATATGGTCTCCAAATGCTGCTGCCACCTCAAGAATGTTTCATTCTGCCACTATATGGTTTACTCATGTTGCTGCCACCTCCAGGTGAGTCATTCTGCCACTATATGGTCTCATGCTGCTGTCACCTCAAGCCTGTGTCATTCTGCCACTATATGGTCTACTCATGCAGCAGCCACCTCCAGGCTGAGTCATGCTGCCACTATGTGGTCTCCTCATGCAGCTGTCACCTCAAGCCTGTGCCATTCTGCCACTATATGGCCTACTCATGCTGCCGGCACCTCCAGGCTGAGTCATTCTGCCACGATATGGTCTACTCATGCTGCTGTCACCTCAAGC
The DNA here is from genome assembly GCF_029499605.1 of Hyla sarda. NCBI lineage: Eukaryota > Metazoa > Chordata > Amphibia > Anura > Hylidae > Hyla > Hyla sarda. Next base: position 318,569,872 of record NC_079189.1, on the reverse strand, counting down.
CTGTGTCATTCTGCCACTAGATGGTCTACTCATGCTGCTGCCACCTCCAGGCTGAGTCATTCTGCCACTATATGGTCTACTCATGCTGCTGCCACCTCAAGCCTGTGTCATTCTGCCACTATATGGACTCCTAATGCTGCTGTCTCCTCAAGTCTGTGTCATTATGCCACTATATGGTCTACTCATGCTGCTGCCAGCTCCAGGCTGAGTTATTCTGCCACTATATGGTCTACGCATGCTGCTGTCACCTCAAGCCTGAGAGATTCTGCCGTTATATGGTCTCCTAATGCTTCTGCCACCTCAAGCCTGTGTCACTCTGCCACCATATGTTCTCCTCATGCTGCTGTCGCCCCAAGCCTTTGCCATTCTGCCACTATATGGTCTACTCATGCTGCTGGCCCCTCCAGGCTCAGTCATTCTGCCACTATATGGTTTACTCATGCTGCTGTCACCTCAAGCTGTTGTCATTCTGCCACTGTATAGTCTACTCATGCTGCTGCCACCTCAAGCCTGTGTCATTCTGCCACTATATGGTCTACTCATACTGCTGTTACCTCAAGCCTGTGTCATTCTGCCACTATATGGTCTACTCATGCTGCTGCCACCTCCAGGCTGAGTCATTGTGCTGCTATACGGTCTACTCATGCTGCTGTCACCTCAAGCCTGAGAGATTCTGCCACTATATGTTCAATTTATGCTGCTGCCACCTCCAGGATGAGTAATTCTGCCACTATATGGTCTATTCATGCTGCTGCCACCTCAAGCCTGTGTCATTCTGCCACTATATGGTCTACCCATGCTGCTGCCACCTCCAGGCTGAGTCATTCTGCCACTCTATGGTTTACTCATGCTGCTGTCACCTCAAACCTTTGTCATTCTGCCACTATATGGTCTACTCATGCTGCTACTACCTCCAGGCTGAGTCATTCTGACACTATATGGTCTACTCATGCTGCTGTCCCCTCAAGCCTGTGTCATTCTGACACTATATGGTCTCCTCCTGCTTCTGCCACCTCCAGGCTGAATCACTCTGCAACTATATGGTCTACTCATGAAGCTGTCACCTCAAACCTTTGTCATTCTGCCACTATATGGTCTACTCATGCTGCTACTACCTCCAGGCTGAGTCATTCTGCCACTATATGGTCTACTCATGCTGCTGCCACCTAAAGCCTGTGTCATTCTTCCACTATAAAGTCTCCTAATGCTGCTGTCACCTCAAAGCTGTGTCATTCTGCCACTATATGGTCTCCTCATGCTGCCAACACCTCCAGGCTGAGTTATTCTGCCACTACATGGTCTAGTCATGCTGCTGCTACCTCCAGGCTGAGTCATTCTGCCACTGTATGGTCCACTCATGCTGCTGCCACCTCAATCCCGTGTCATTCTGCCATTATATGGTTTAGTCATACTGATGTTACCTCAAGTCTGTGTCATTCTGCCACTATATGGTCTATTCATGCTGCTGCCACCTCCAGGCGGAGTCATTCTGCCACTATATGGTATACTCATGCTGCTGCCACCTCAAGCCTGTGTCATTCTGCCACTATATGGTCTACTCATGCTTCTGCCACCTTCAGGCTGAGTCATTCTGCCACTATATGGTCTACTCATGCTTCTGTCACCTCAAACCTTTGTCATTCTGCCACTATATGGTCTACTCATGCTGCTACTACCTCCAGGCTGAGTCATTCTCACACTATATGTTCTACTCATGTTGCTGCCACCTCAAGCCTGTGTCATTCTGCCACTATAAAGTCTCCTAATGCTGCTGTCGCCTCAAACCTGTGTCATTCTGCCACTATATGGTCTCCTCATGCTGCCAACACCTCCAGGCTGAGTCATTCTGCCACTACATGGTCTAGTCATGCTTCTGCTACCTCCAGGGTGAGTCATACTGCCACTGTATGGTCTACTCATGCTGCTGCCACCTCAAGCCAGTGTCATTTTAACTCAAGCCTGTATCATTCTGCCACTATATGGTCTATTCATGCTGCTGCCACCTCCAGGTTGAGTCATTCTGCCACTATATGGTCTACTCATGCTGCTGCCACCTCAAGCCTGTGTCATTCTGCCACTATATGGTCTACTCATGCTGCTGCCACCTCAAGCCTGTGTCATTCTGCCACTATATGGTCTACTCATGCTGCTGCCACCTTCAGGCTGAGTCATTCTGCCACTATATGGTCTACTCATGCTTCTGTCACCTCAAACCTTTGTCATTCAGCCACTATATGGTCTACTCATGCTGCTACTACCTCCAGGCTGAGTCATTCTCCCACTCTATGGTCTACTCATGCTGCTGTCACCTCAAGCCTGTGTCATTCTGCCACTATATGGTCTCTTCATGCTGCTGCCACCTCCAGCCTGGGTCATTCTGCCACTATATGGTCTCCTCCTGCTGTCGACACCTCCAGGCTGAGTCATTCTGCCACTATATGGTCTACTCATGCTGCTGGCACCTCCAGGCTGAGTCATTCTGCCACTTTATGGTCTACTCATGCTACTGCCACCTCAAGCCTGTGTCATTCTGCCACTATATAGTCTCCTAATGATGCTGTCACCTCAAACCATTGTCATTCTGCCACTACATGGTCTCCTCATGCTGCTGTCATCTCAAGCCTGTGTTATTCTGCCATTATGTGGTCTACTTATGCTGCTGCCACCACCAGGCTGAGTCGTCCTGCCACTATATGGTCTCCTCATGCTGCTGCTACCTCCAGTCTGAGTCATTCTGGCACTATATGGTCTACACATGCTGCTGTCACCTTAAGTCTGTGTCATGCTGCCACTATATGGTCTACTTATGCTGCTGCCACCTCTAGGCTGAGTCATCCTGCCACTATATGGTCTACTCATGCTGCTATCACTTCAAGCCTGGGTCATGCAGGCACTCTATGGTCTTCTTGTGCTGCCGCCACTTCCAGGCTGAGTTGTTCTGCCACTATATGGTCTACTCATGCTGCTGCCACCTATAGGCTGAGTCATTCTGCCACTATATGGTTTACTCATGCTGCTGTCACCTCAAGCCTTTGTCATTCTGCCACTGTATGCTCTCCTTATTCTGCTGTCACCTCAAGCCTGTGTCATTCAGGCACTATATGGTCTCCTCATGCTACTGCCATCTCCAGGCTGAGTCATTCTGCCATTAAATTATCTACTCACGCTGCTGCCACCTCAAGCCTGTGTCATTCTGCCACTATATGATCTACTCATGCTGCGGCCACCTAAAGCCTTTGTAATTCTGCCACTATATGGTCTCCTTATGCTGCTGCCCCCTCAAGCCTGTGTCATTCTGCCACTCTATGGTCTACATATGCTGCTGTCACCTCAAGCCTGTGTCATTCTGCCACTATATTGTCTACTCATGCTGCCGATACCTCCAGGCTGAGTCATTCTGCCATTATATGGTCTCCTAATGCTGCTGCCACCTCAAGCCTGTGTCATTCTACCACTATATGGTCTACTAATGCTGCTGTCACCTTAAGCCAGTGTCATTCTGCCACTATATGGTCTACACATGCTACTGTCACCTCAAGCCTGTGCCATTCTGCCACTATATTGTCTCCTCATGCTGCCAATACCTCCAGGCTGAGTCATTCAGCCACTTCATGGTCTCCTAATGCTGCTGCCACCTCAAGCCTGTGTCATTCTGCCACTATGTGGTCTACTAATGCTGCTGTCACCTTAAGCCAGTGTCATTCTGCCACTATATGGTCTCCTCATGCTGCCTACTTCTCAAGGTTTAGTCATTCTGCCACTATATGGTCTCCTAATGCTGCTGCCACCTCAAGCCTGTGTCATTCTGCCACTATATGGTCTACTCATGCTGCTGTCACCTCAAGCCTGTGTCATTCTGCCACAATATGGCTTCCTCATGCTGCTGTCACCTCAAGCCTGTGTCATTCTGCCACTATATGGTCTACTCATGCTGCTGCCACCTTAAACCTGATTAGGATTGAACCGTATTTCTTCGGAATATTCGGCAAAACAGCTGAATGGAATTTTTAAAAACTTTGCTCATCATTAGACTTATTTAGTTGGTTAGTTAGTGTTAAATCATTATAGTTTAATGTTATTTAGTTGGTTAGTTTGTGATAGTTGTGTAGAGTATAAAGTGATTTATTTGTGTATTTTTTTTGTAGATTAATAAGTTAGTGTCTAGTGTTATTGTATTATATTACTGTATTGTGTGTTTGCCCTTCATTGTTGGCCATTTTTTTCTGTACATCTTATGGATACAAAATTATAATGCTGTGTTCACATATTTACCAGAAGACAGGCCAGTACATCAGGAGACGTAGAGGAGGCTGGAGGAGAGCAACAACCCAGCAGCAGAACCACTACCTCCGCCTTTGTGCAAGGAGGAGCAGAAGGAGCACTGCCAGAGCCCTGCAAAATTATCTCCAGCAGGCCACAAATGAGTATATGTCCAGTCAAACGGTCAGAAACAGACTCCATGAGGGTGGTATGAGGGCCCAACGTACACAGGTGGGGGTTGTGCTTAGAGCCCAACACCATGCATGATGTTTGGCAAATTTGCCACTGGCGCACTGTGCTCTTCACAGATGAAAGCAGGTTCACACTGAGCACATGTGACAGACGTGACAGAGTCTGGAAACGCTGTGGAGAACGTTCTGCTGTCTGCAACATCCTCCATCATGACCGGTTTGGTGGTTGGTCAGTAATGGTGTGGGGTGGCATTTCTTTTGGGGTGCCGCACAACCCTCCATGTGCTTGCCAGAGGTAGCCTGACTGCCATTAGGTACTGAGATGAGATCCTTAGACCCCTTGTGAGACCACATGCTGGTGCGGTTGACCCTGAGTTCCTCCTAATGCAAGACAATGCTAGACCTCATGTGGCTGAATGTGTCAGCAGTTTCTGCAAGAGGAAGGCATTGATGCTATGGACTGGCCCACCCGTTCCCCAGACCCGAATCCATCTGAGCACATCTGGGACATCATGTCTCGCTCCATCCACCAATGCCACGTTGCACCACAGACTGTCCAGGAGTTGGCGGATGCTTTAGTCCAGGTCTAGGAGGACATCCCTCAGGAGACCATCCGCCACCTCATCAGGAGCATGCCCAGGCGTTGTAGGGAGGTCATATGGGAAGGCGGAGGCCACACACACTACTATGCCTCATTTTGACTTGTTTTAAGGGCATTACATCAAAGTTGGATCAGTCTGTAGTGTGGTTTTCCATTTTGATTTTGAGTGCGACACCATATCCAGACCTCATTTGTTCCCACTGTCCAATTTGATCTTTTCAACTGGGTGAAGGGTCTCCACCTGTTTGGGCGTAAACTCAAATGGAAGAAATTCTTTAAGATGACTGACAGAAAGGAGTGTATGGAGCTAGGCATAGGTCTTAATGAATTACCTGCGGCTAGAGACCTAGCATCACTACTGGAAGACAATCAAAGACCCAGAAGAGTAGGACCATTTACTTCTTGTAAACTTAAAAGTAAAGTGTTTCCACCAGTGGGAGAGACTTCCTGCGTGGATGTGTTCTTAGATCTAGTGATACGAGACATTGAGAGCCTTGAAATTCCCCCCTTGCCTGCGGGTAGAACCAACTTCTCATATAATGAAAAACTGGCGATTAAACAACTTCAGCAGAACGAGCGGTTAGTTATTAAGTCAGCAGACAAGGGGGGAAATATTGTGGTTATGGACCGTACGCAATATATTGGCATGTGTAACAGATTACTGAATGATAGATCTACGTATGAAGTTATACCCTCTGATCCGACGGCTAAATATAAAATTGAGCTAAACAAGATTCTTAAAGTTGCAAGAGAGAATAAACTCATTAATAATGCAGAATTTAATTTTCTGTCTCCAAAAACTGTCACTGTCCCCACCTTCTATGCCCTCCCAAAAGTCCATAAGGGGACCAATCCCCTTAGGGGCAGACCTATAGTGGCGGGCATAGGGGGTCTGGGACAGAATCTTGGTGTATATGTGGACCAGATACTGAGAGAGTTTGTATTAACTCTCCCGTCATACACACGTGATACCATGGATCTCCTCAACAAAATTGAGGGGGTGCAGGTTGAGACTGGTGTACTATTGTCAAGTATAGACGTGGAAGCACTGTACTCTTCTATTCCACATGACATTGGCTTGACAGCAGTCTCATACTTTTTATCACAGAGGGGTATACAGCTGAGACCTCATAACGAGTTTGTTTTGGAACTTTTGCGCTTTATATTGACACACAACTATTTCCTCTTCGACAGAAAATACTTCCACCAGCTCAGAGGGACCGCTATGGGGAGCCCTAGTGCCCCCAGCTATGCGAATCTCACTCTGGGCTGGTGGGAGGCCACCCAGGTTTTTGTCGAGGAGAGGGAATGGTTCAGTGAACGTGCCCTTATCTGGGCACGATTCATCGATGATATCTTCATCTTGTGGCAGGGCTCTGCCAAGGAATTTGAGGAGTTCCTGAGATTGCTCAACCGGAATAATTTAGGATTATCATTTACACATGAGTACCATGAGGCACATATTCCTTTCTTGGATATTTCTATTCATAAGACAACTGGAGGTAACTTACGTACCACTATTCATAGAAAGGGTACGTCTACGAACAGCCTCCTGAGGTGGGAGAGCTGCCACCCGGGACCCCTAAAAAGGGGTATCCCGCGGGGGCAGTATCTCCGCCTCAGGAGGAACTGTTCTGACAGACAGGACTTCCTACGAGAAGCACAAGACCTAAGAAAGATTTAGAAACAGGGGGTACCCTGATCACATATTAAGATCAGCCTATCAACATGCTTTGCATACTCCTAGGGAAAGTCTATTGACACCGAAGCAGACGGATGAGGGGGCACAGCCCTTAAGAGTTGTTGCTACATTTGATCATGCAGCCCCGTTAATACGGAGCATTCTCGAAAAACATTGGAGGATCCTACATATGGACCCTGATTTGAGTGATTCTATACCACTTGGACCACAGATCACCTATCGGAGGGGACGAAATATAGGTGATCTGGTTACACATAGCTACTTATCACCGACTAGCGCTGGAGGAAATACCTGGTTGGACAGGGCGAATGTGAAGGGTACTTATGCTTGTGGACGATGTAAGGCTTGTCCTAACATTTTGAGAGTTAGGGAGATTCTCAATGAAAGAACAGGAAAGATGCACAAGATTCGTGATTTCATTAATTGTAATACCAGTGGTGTTATCTACCTAGTTATTTGTCCATGTCACATGAGATACATTGGGAAAACGTTTCGTCCTTTTAAAAAACGTATATTGGAACATCTTGGCGATGTCAAACATAAGAGGGACACATCCCTGGCCCGCCACATGAATTTGGTCCATAGTGGTTGTTGCACACAACTCAAGTTCCTGGGACTGGAGCTCATTCGTCCGTCCCCGAGAGGGGGTAACTTTGATAGACTCCTCCTTCAAAGGGAGAGTAGATGGATTTTTGAGATGGGCACATTGAACCCTAGAGGTCTCAATGACCAATTAAGTTATGCTCCCTTTTTGTGATGTCCCCTTCCAGTAAGGGATGTGGTCCCCCTTATTGGTGACTAATAGGTAGTTAGTTGAGACCCTAGTGGGTCTTCAAGTTAGTGTCACCTTACTTACTTAGTAAGAGCTAGGCCAAGTAGGAGGAACGAGAGCGGGGCCGCCCTTGTTAGGGCGATAACACCGCCTAGGGCATAGGGCCTGAGTTAGTGCGGGGTAAGTTTAGGATCCCTAGGCCCCTATCATTCCCCTTGTTCCCCCTATTATTTGTTAGAATCCCAGGGGGACCACCCTTGTGTCTGAAGGGGGACCAACAATTTTATATATATATTATTTTTTCTCTCTGGGGCTTTGCCCCCAACATCCGTCTGCTGATTTCATATACATTAAATACATATAATAAGAAGTACAATAGAGGAGTATATGGGCTGCTCTTGTTTGGGGTTATCCTAGTTTAACCTTTGGGATTAGTATAATTTATTTAGATCATGGTATGAACAATTTAGGCACTTTATTGATGTATCATGTGGTCTTTAATCTGGGGTATATCCGGTCGTGATCATTCGGCATGTGTACCCTTATCTTGCGGGACCTTGTGCCTATTTCATTTCTAATTGGCACGTTTACACTGCGGTATGCTCGCGATCGGTTTTTATATACCCCTGTTTAGGAATTCATTGCAATTTTAGTGTTTCCATGCCAATTATTGTTACTACTCCCATTGGTTCATTCAATAATATATAACCAGTCATACAGGAGTTAGTATACTCTATAACTAGCAATAAGTCACTCCCATACATACCTTAATCCGGCCCTGAATTATAGTAGTGAATTCGGCATTTTGCCCGCCTCCTGTGGGCGTCAGAGCGGGGCGGGCACTGCCGACGTCACACGGAGGTGCCAGGATATGACGCCAGACGCCGAGGGACCCGGAAGGTGAGCGCATCGCAGCCGGTTAGAATCATTCCGGCTCCCCGCCACTACGAGTTGCGCACCTCCCGGGATCCTGTGATCGGCACCTAGACCAGCTGACAGTGAGTACAGCGCACTAGCGGCGATATGCTAGATTTACATTACAGGTACAGCGGAACCTTGTTTATTGATAGGAATGTATTATTTTATTTATAGGTGTCCGGAACCACGGCAAGGACTGTGAGTCTTTCAGCCCTACAAAAACTACATTTAGTGCAAGTCTGTATACTGGGCTGACTGTACTGTTGGTTTTCTTTTTAGGTCGTGCCGGCATTCTCCTGTTTCAGCTGGGAAAGATTACACCCCCTGAGTGATACCCCGTATAGTGGGTCACTCAGTAATACCATGTTTATTTAAATGTGATACTTTTATTATCTCTATAATTCTGATATTCTCCTGAGGACACTCTTGATTGGAGTAGAAACGCGTTGAGAATTATATTTCTTATTAGAGATGCATGACTAAATATGTGTATTTACACATTAGATTCATGATAAATCCACCAGATGGGTGGTGATCCTAACAGATCCTGTGTCGCATGATTTTATTCTTATGTGGGTATAATCACTTTGCACATATTGGTGTGTTTTAGTAAGCATATATTAAAAGTTATGTCTTAAATAGCACTTCCCTCACACCTTTATATTTATTTAGAGGTTTTTTCATACCCTCCATGTGCTTGCCAGAGGTAGCCTGACTGCCATTAGGTACTGAGATGAGATCCTTAGACCCCTTGTGAGACCACATGCTGGTGCGGTTGACCCTGAGTTCCTCCTAATGCAAGACAATGCTAGACCTCATGTGGCTGAATGTGTCAGCAGTTTCTGCAAGAGGAAGGCATTGATGCTATGGACTGGCCCACCCGTTCCCCAGACCCGAATCCATCTGAGCACATCTGGGACATCATGTCTCGCTCCATCCACCAATGCCACGTTGCACCACAGACTGTCCAGGAGTTGGCGGATGCTTTAGTCCAGGTCTAGGAGGACATCCCTCAGGAGACCATCCGCCACCTCATCAGGAGCATGCCCAGGCGTTGTAGGGAGGTCATATGGGAAGGCGGAGGCCACACACACTACTATGCCTCATTTTGACTTGTTTTAAGGGCATTACATCAAAGTTGGATCAGTCTGTAGTGTGGTTTTCCATTTTGATTTTGAGTGCGACACCATATCCAGACCTCCATGGGTTGATAAATTTGATTTCCATTGATAATTTTTGTGTGATTTTGTTGTCAGCCCATTCAACTAACGTATTTTCCGGCATATAAGATGACTTTTTAACCCAGGAAAATGTTCTCAAAAGTCGGGGGTTGTCTTAAATGCCTGGTGTCGTCTTATAGGGCGGGTGCTGTAGTTAGCCGGGACGCATGTGCGAAATCTAACAGACGGCGCTGGTGTGCATTTGCACCATCTGAGAGGCCGCACAGGTGCGTATGTACAAAACCTGACAGGCGGAGCTGGTACGCATTTGCGAGATCAGGGAGGCAGAGAAGGAGGTACGGTAATGGGATACAAGGGAGGCGCATGTGCGAGATCTGAGATGCAGAAAAGGAGGTACGGTAATAGGATACAAGGGCAGGCCAGACGGGTGAAAGAGGTATGTACCGCACTGATAGTCTTGGAGACAGGGAGGGCTGGGCAGGCAGGGAGAGCTGACTAATCCAAGCAGGCTTTGTATATAACAACCAGCCAATCACTGGTAAGGTACCGTACATCGCTTGCCCTGATTGGCTGGTTGTTGTATACTAGGTACCACATACAGTACTGCACCAGAATCTGTACCTGTTCATACAGTACCAGTACATGCAGTACTGTATAAAAATGTCCAACAGTCAATACCCGATCATGGCTGCACCATCAAGAAGCAAATCGCAGAATAGGACCTAAAATCATTATTTATTACTTGCCCCTAAAAAGAAACCACACTGGTTTCATATACGCTCAATGAGCCACAAAAAACACACAATTACACACGGCCAATAAATGACATGATAAACACAAATATCCATGTAACCAGTATGTCTGATAAAGCATATAACACAGTAAGTGCTGAAGATAACCAAACCAACAATGATAATATACCAAAAAGATGCGGTACAAATTAATAAAAACACACAGAAGTATCCATAGTAATGATTCCTATTAAACCCTATCCCCCATGGCTCGGGTAGTGGCTCAGGGCAGGACAACAGGGTGGGTGGGGAATAGGTACCTGATAATCCCTACCAATATACTACTCTAGGCCCTAAGCCTAGGCAGAATTTACATTCTAAAAAGGACGGTCCCACTCTGGAACCTAACCTACACTGCTAAACTCCCCCTACAGATACACTTACTTACTTACTAGGTGATGAAACTACCTCACTATCCGGGCCGATCCCTAGTGTGAGTGAATCCAATAAAGATAATCAGAGGATATCTCAGGTGGGTATCATATAGATTGACAGACAAATAGATAGAAGTATTGATTATGAGGGGGCAGGATAAGAGTACCAGCAGGTAGGTGATAATAATGGCCCGCACTGACCAATTAGGAATATTACCCTCACACCTGTCGCTCCCCTAGGGGAAAATACAAATAACCCATACAGTAGTATTTCACATATGTAGCCCTTAATGCATAACTACATTACAATAGATAACCTTTATGTGTAAGCACATCCTCAAAATCGATATACCAGATACTATGTATTAGCATATGTAGCCCTTAATGCATAACCGCACTACATTGAACAAAGATACACATGTGGGTATATCCATAAATAAATATACCTGATACCAAACAATCACATATGTAGCACTTGATGTATAGCCACGTTACATAGAAAAGCTTATAAGTGTGGGTATATCCTCAAGAAAGTGTGCCTGATAGCACATTAAACACCTTGGTGGATCACAGTAAAAAGACCCATCTATAGGAAAAAGGCACTTTCTTCTAGATATCACCTTAGTGCAATAGAAATGCAACAATACAGTCATGGCAATAGATGCAAGGGGGTAGGGAAAAATGGAAACTCAAGTGAAGCTGGATATGTTTAGGTATTCATTACTCTCGACGCGTTTCTCCCGGCTACGGGTCATCAGGAGAGCGATGCAACTATATGACTCGGTCCACTGGAGCTGCTGTCATGACGATCCAGCTGGGGTGGCGGCGTCAAGAAGAAAGAAATATGAAGCCAGTTTCCAACTCAAAGTTGTAAACTTTGCCAAGGAACATAATAACTGCACTGCTGCAAGACAATATGGAGTAACAGAAAAGATGGTTCAGGACTGGAAAGCAAATGAAAAAGCATTAAAGATTATGCCAAGGGGTAAGTCCGCATTAAGAAGAGGCACCCCACATTGGCCAAAACTCGAAAAACATGTAGCAGACATGGTAAGTGAGCATCGCCAAAACAGTTTTATAGTGACACTAAATAAAATATGTTTCTTTGCACTTCAGTGGGCCAAATCTAACCAGATCAGAGCAACAGCTTTAAGGCCACTGTATCCTGGTGTACTAGATTCGTGGCAAGGCATAATATGGTACTGAGGCAAAAGACGAAAATTGCCCACAAATTACCTGCAGATCTTGATAGCAAAGTAAATAGTTTCCATCAATACATAATACAACAGCGCACTAAACATGGCTATGCGTTAAGTAGCATTGGAAATATGGATGAAACTCCAATGAATTTTGATATGGTTGGAAATGAAACTGTCCATCAAAAAGGTGAAAAAAATAGTTTTTATTAAAACAACAGGACATGGCAAGTCTAGTTTTACATTGGTGCTAGGATGCATAGCTGATGGCGCCAAACTGAGACCAATGATTATTTTTAACGAAAAACAATGCTGAAACTCAAGTTCCCTGTTGGTTGTTTTGTACATGTGAATGAAAAAGGATGGATGGAGGAAGAAGGGGTAAAGCTATGGCTTGATAATGTATGGAGCAGACGACCAGGTGGACTTATTCAAAAACATAGTCTATTGGTGGGGGATTTGTTCAGGGCTCATTTAACCCCCAGCACCAAGCAAAGGCTTGCAAGACTAAACACAGATGCAGCAGTTATTCCTGCAGGATTGACATAGTTGGTACAGCCACTGGAAGGGTACCTAAACAAGCCATTTAAAGATCTCATTCGAGGACAGTCAAATGGATGGATGGTTAGTGGCAAAAAGTCACAAAAGGAGGAAACATGCATACTCCACAGTTGGATGTTTTGTGCCAGTTTGTCATAAAAGCCTGGAATGATGTTGATGCAGAAACAGTAATTAAGTCTTTCAAGAAGTGTGGCATATCAAATTCATTAGTGTGTATGGAGGACGACTACTTGTGCCAAGATGAAGAGGAAGCCGAAGCCGAGACCACACCATCTGATACGGAATTCGATCCATACGATGACTGCCTTACAAATGTATCATAAGATGTCATTGATGTACTTATGATATCAGATGACGAACAGGAGGATTTTGAAGGCTTTTAAAGGGAAACTGTCACACCAGCAAAACCTGTAAAAATACCATAGCTTGCAGTTATGATGGGCGTTGCTAACTCGCCAGGGACTTGCAGGGAACTTGCTCTCTTGTTATCTTCCTCCAATCATCATCAGTTCCTGTTTGGTTGACGGCTTAGAAAACGAACAGCATGGCAACTCCCATGGGTTTATTGTCTTCCCATGGGTTTATTGCCTTCCTTTCAGCTTTAGATTGAATTAGGAAAAAAATAATCCACTTGCACTGTTTTATGTTTACATGTTTGATGACAAACAGCTTTATGTTTATAAGTGACAGTTTTACTGCTAAGTACCTGCATGTCATAAGCATTTGAATTAAAATTACCATACTGAAATCAAATCTGATATTTTTTTTAATTTTTATTTGGTGTGCGTTGGAAGAGGGGTAGTCTTATACGGCGAGTATATCCCAAACTCTATATTTTAACAGTAAAAGTTGGGGGTTATCTTATACGCCGGAAAATGTAAAGACAAAAGTATTTCATACGATTAGTTCATTCATTGAGAACTAGGATGTGTTATCTTAGCGTTCCCTTTATTTTTTTGAGCAGTGCATATTAATTATTAGGGATGAGCGAATCGAATCTGACGAATCCGAATTCGTTAGGAATTTCAGGGAAAATTCGATTCGCAGTGAATGCGATATTTGATGCGAACATGCACAGAGGCATGGCAGAGGCTTAAATTCATCAGGCAGATGTCACAGCGGATTAGGGACAAATGGCATCAGGGGTCGCAGCGAGAGGCCTGAGCTCCCTGTATCAGCTAGTGGTCATGTCTTGACCAGCAACCCATTAGCCGTCATTGGTTAATATGGTCATCCACTTCATCACAAGTGACATCTGACACCCGCAGTCAACAGTCGGTGGGTTCCTCAGACACAACCCTCAGTTGGCATGGCCCGGGAGCAGTCCCTGTCCTCCCATTGCCTCTCTCCTATGCTGTTCCCTCCCCCACAGAAGTATCTTATGCTGTGGGTTCAGTTCCACAATTTAGTGAGGACGATCTACTAGAGGACAGTCAGCAGCTGCTGCCCAGCCAAGATGTGGAGGAGTTATCCGCCGCTTCCTCCACTAGGCGGGTAGTGATGAGGAGAGTGGTGTGGGAGGTGGTGTTGTGAGCGTTCAGGCTCCTGAAGCAGACACTGTTGAGGAACCTGAGGAGAACATCAGTGACGTGCAGACACAACTCGATGATGATGAAGCCAATCGCACTTGGGAACTGGGTGCAGAAGAGGCTTCATCATCATCAGGAGAAGAGGGTTGCAGGTTGCCTGTGAGGCAGCCGCTAAGCCAGCAAGGTGGTAGAATGGTTGGCAGTCAGCATGGTGGTAGAGGTGGAAAGTCTGGAGCCAAACGTGCCCAGGGTAGACCATCTGCTTCGAGACAGCCTACCTTCCCGGGAGGTAGTGCAACAGGGGTCCCTGGAGTCGGAAGCAGTAGCAGTCAATCAGAGAGGACTGTTGGTGAGAAAATCAGCTACTCGGTGGTGTGGCAGTTTTTCATCAAGCATCTGGAGGATGTTAACCTGGCCACATGCAAGATGTGTCGGCAGAAGGTGAGGCGTGGCCAGGGTCCAAATGTTGGCACCACAGTCCTGCATCAACATATGCAGCGTCACCATAAAGGGGCCTGGGAGAACCGTGGCTCCGATGTGGTTATCCGATGTGGTTATCCAGTGGTATGCCACTCCCTGTTTCAGCCAGCCAAAGCTCCACCACCTCAGCCGAAGGGAGCTGTGTGTCATACCCATCTTCTGTCACTCCAGATCCACCTGCTCTTCCTACTTTGAGTCAGTTATTCTGCCAGCAATCCATCTGCAAAGCCATTTCCAAGAGACAACACTATGCGCCCACTCATTCAATGACGCAGAAGCTGAATGTGCTCCTGTTCAAGTTGCTGGTGCTGCAGTTCCTCCCATTTCAAGTGGTGGACTCCGCACCCTTCAGAGAACTGATGGCTTGTGCCGAGCCAAGGTGGAGAGTCCCAAGCCGTCATTTATTTGCAAAGAAGGCAGTACCAGCACTGCACAATTTTGTGGAACAGAAGGTGGGCCAGTCCTTGAGCCTGTCGTAGTGAACCAAAGTGCATGGCAGTGTCAATGTGTGGAGCTGTAACCACGGTCAGGGACAATACATTTACCTTTACAGCCCACTGGGAGAATGTGGCCCCAGCACAGCCATAACAGCAACTTGGAAAGGTTATGCCGCTTCCGCCTCCATGCTCTCAGGCCGTTGGTAATGTGACAGTGTGTGACTCCGCCTCCTCATCCTCCAGTGTGTCCTCAGCCTCTTCTGCATGGACAAGTCTCAGTGCCCCTCCAGCATACCGTGTGTGCAGGGCACGGCGCTGTTCTTCACATGGTTTGCCTCAGCAAACGGAGTCACACAGGGGAGGAACTGCTAAAAGTCATTCATCAATAAATCGAATCATGGCTTACTCCACAAAAACTGGCAATGGGAACCATGGTGACTGACAACAGGAAGATCATCTTGTCTGCGCTGAGACAAGGAAGCTTGAGACATGTGCCCTGCATGGCACACGTGTTCAATATGGTTATCAAGAGATTCCTGAAGTGTTCCCCCCATCTGCAAGACATCCTAAAAATGGGAAGGAAACTTTGCATGCGCTTCAGCCACTCGTACAGCTGCAGCGCCAGAACGGTATCCCCCAACATAGTCTGATTTGTGACTATTCCACCCTCCATATGTTGGACCGACTGTACGAACAGAGAAAAGCCATCACCGATTTCTTGATGATCCCAGATAGGGGAACTCCCCTGTGTAACTTCAATGTCAACCAGTGGCAGCTCATATGTGACACCTGCTGTTTGCTCAGGCCCTTTGAGGAAGCCACATTATTAGTCAGTGGTCAGGATTACGGGATGAACAGTAATTCCACTGCTTTATCTACTACAACATGTTTTGGAAACAATGGCTGGTCAGAGCACTGGAGATGTGGTGCCCACATCTCACGGCCACAGGAGGAGGAGGGGAGGGGCACAGTGGAACACAGTTTAGGCTTAGCGAGATGGGCGGTTTTTCTAGTCATGTGACAGGAGAGGAGGAGCAGGAGCAGCCAGAGGAGCTAGAGGGTTATGAGGAAGCGAGACAAAGAACCTAGACACTCCTTGGCAGTATGCAGTGGAGATGGAGGCAGGGAGTCCATCAGAGTCACTTTCACAAATGGCACGATGCATGCTCACTTGCTTACGTAGTGACTGCCGAATTGTCACCATTCGGCAGCTGGATGACTTCTGGCTCTCCACCTTGTTGGATGCTCGCTACTGGCACAAAATGGGGGCCTTTTTTACACCCACTGAGAGGTAGGACAAACTGGCCTACTGCAGAGACATCCTACGTAGTCAGTTGGCCGATGCCTATAGACGCCATAGTTAATCCTCTGGCAGGTCTGATTCGGGGGATCCTCTGTGCTCACCTTCCACTGCCATGGCTGCAGGGGAGGGTGGGGTGGCAGGAGCAGTACCAGCTCCATAAGCAGCAGCCTCAGTCTACAGTCGCTGATGAGTAGCTTGCTTCACCCACATAGTGAAGCAACTTATCAGCAGCAGGTAGACCTGGAGCAGGACCTGAACCAGCAAGTGGTGGCATACCTTTACATGACCCTCTCAACACACCTTGAAGATCCCTGGACTTCTGGGCAGCCAAACTTAATTTGTGGCCGCAACTTGCAGAGTTTGCCCTGGAAAAGCATCCCTTCCCGGCCAGTAGTGTGCCATCAGAGTGGGTGTTTATTGCGGCGGAAGCCATAGTCACCCCAAGGAAAACTCGTCTGTCCACAAAAAATGACCTTTGTGAAGATGAACCAGGCATGGATCAGCCAGTATTTCCACCCACCAATGCCTGATGCATCAGAGTAGATTGACCATCGTGCCACACCAACACTTCACAAATATGGATTGTGCACAACATATTTAACCCCTTAAGGACTTTTAAGGAATTTTACTTTTCCGTTTTTGTTTTTTCCTCCTTGCCATCAAAAAATCATAACTCTTTTATATTTTCATCCACAGACTAGTATGAGGGCTTGTTTTTTGTATGACTAGTTGTCCGTTGTAATGCCATCAGTCACTTTACCATAAAATAAATGGCGCAACCAAAAAAAAATACTATTTGTGAGGGGAAATTAAAAAGAAAACCGCAATTTAGCAAATTTTGTAAGGTTTTGTTTTCACGCTGTACAATTTATGGTAAAAATTACATGTGTTCTTTATTCTTTGGGCCAATACAATTAAAATGATAACCATGATAACATACTTTTCTATTACTGTTGCGCTTAACCCCTTCCCGCAGAATGTCATATATAAACGCCGGGTTGTGCAGTGCATTCGCGCATCCCGGCGTTTATAAATGACATGCAGTTAACCCGGCGATGCGCAGCATCGCACGGGTTAACTGGCAGAAGTCCCGCTGTTTCCAGCAGGGGACAACTTCTGCTTCACCCCCAGGACCATCAATTGATGGTCCTGGTCAGCGATCACTGTGATTGGTCCCTGTGGACCAATCACAGTGATCTGGGGTGAAAGTTCAGATCCCCCGCACTGCCCGCCCCTGGAAGTCGGGCAGAACGGGGGACGAAGGCTGCAGGGACTCGCGGGGACCTGCGGCACACGGGGGGAACACATGGGGACTGGCGGACTTACCTGGAGCAGCGGCAGGACCGGCCACGTGGACGAGCAGCGACGGGACCGGCAGGTAAGTATATGGTCCTCAGAAGCAGCAGTGAAGATCTTCACTGCTGCTTCTAGGAGTCTGAAAACTACAACTCCCAGCATGCCTAGACAGCCTTTGGCTGTCTGGGCATGCTGGGAGTTGTAGTTTTGCAACATCTGGAGGGCCCCAGTTTGGAGACCATTGTATAATGGTCTCCAATCTGTGCTCTTCCAGCTGTTGCAAAACTACAACTCCCAGCATGCACTGACTGTCCAGGCATGCTGGGAGTTTTAGTTAAGCAACATCTGGCCCTTCAGATGTTGCCGAACTACAACTCCCAGCATGCCCTTCAGCTGTCTGGGCATGCTGGGAGTTGTAGTTTTGCAACAGCTGGAGACACACTGGTTGGGAAACATTGTTTCTAACTCAGTGTTTCCTAACCTGTGTGCCTCCAGCTGTTGCAAAACTATAACTCCCAGCATGCACTAAAAGACCATGCATGCTGGGAGTTGTAGTTTTGCAACATCTGGAGGGCCCCAGTTTGGAGACCATTGTATAATGGTCTCCAATCTGTGCTCTTCCAGCTGTTGCAAAACTACAACTCCCAGTATGCACTGACTGTCCAGGCATGCTGGGAGTTTTAGTTCAGCAACATCTGGCCCTTCAGATGTTGCCGAACTACAACTCCCAGCATGCCCTTCAGCTGTCTGGGCATGCTGGGAGTTGTAGTTTTGCAACAACTGGAGACACACTGGTTGGGAAACATTGTCTGTTTCTAACTCAGTGTTTCCTAACCTGTGTGCCTCCAGCTGTTGTAAAACTATGACTCCCAGCATGCACTAACAGACCATGCATGCTGGGAGTTGTGGTTTTGCAACAGCTGATGCAAGCCCCCCCCGCCCCGCCACCCCCGTGAATGTACAGGGTACATTCACATGGGCGAGGCTTTTACAGTGGGTTTCTCGCATCTTGAGATGCAGCAAATTTTGCGCTGGGAAACTCGCTGTAATCCCCCACCCATGTGACTGTACCCTAAAAACACTACACTACACTAACACAAAATAAAATAAAAAGTTAAAAACACTACATATACACATACCCTTACACAGCCCCCCTCCCCCAATAAGAACGTCCGGTACACCACTGTTTCCAAAGCAGAGCCTCCAGCTGTTGAAAAACAACAACTCCCATTATTGTCGGACAGCCGTTGACTGTCCAGGCATGCTGGGAGTTTTGCAACAGCTGGAGGCACCCTGTTTGGGAATCACTGGCGTAGAATACCCCTATGTCCACCCCTATGCAAATCCCTAATTTAGGCCTCAAATGCACATGGCGCTCTCACTTTGGAGCCCTGTCGTATTTCAGGGCAACAGTTTAGGGCGACATATGGGGTATCGCTGTACTCGGGAGAAATTGCGTTACAAGGTTTGGGGGGCTTTTTCTTCTTTAACCCTTCATGAAAAGGAAATGTTGGGGTCTACACCAGAATGTTAGTGTAAAATTTTTTTATTTTTTACACTAACATGCTGATGTTGCCCTATACTTTACATTTTCACAAGAGGTAAAAGGGAAAAAAGCCCCCCAAAATTTGTAACGCAATTTCTCCCGACTACAGAGATACCCCATATGTGAGCGCAAAGTGCTCTGGGGGCGCACAACAAGGCCCAGAAGGGAGAGCGCACCATGTACATTTGAGGTGATTTGCACAGGGGTGGCTGATTGTTACAGCGGTTTTGACAAAGGCAAAAAACAAAACAAAACACATGTGACCCCATTTCGGAAACGACACCCCTCACGGAATGTAATGAGGGGTGCAGTGAGAATTTACCCCCACAGGTGTCTGACGGATCTTTGGAACAGTGGTCCATGAAAATGAAAACTTGTACAGCCCACTGTTCCAAAGATCTGTCAGACACCAGTGGGGGGCAAATGCTCACTGTACCCCTTGTTACATTCCTCAAGGGGTCTAGTTTCCAAAATGGTATGCCATGTGGGTTTTTTTTTGCTGTTCTGGCACCTTAGGGGCTTCCTAAATGCGACATGCTCCCCGAGCAAAATTTGCTCTCAAAAAGCCAAATATGACTCCTTCTCTTCTGAGCATTGTAGTTCGCCCATAGTGCACTTCAGGTCAACTTATGGGGTACCTCCATACTCAGAAGAGATGGGGTTACAAATTTTGGGGGGTATTTTCTGCTATTAACCCTTGCAAAAAGGTGAAATTAGGGGGGAAACACACATTTTAGTGGAAATTTTTTAATTTTTTTTTACATATGCAAAAGTGGTGAAACACCTGTGGGGTAATAAGGCTCACTTTATTCCTTATTACATTCCTCAAGGGGTCTAGTTTCCAAAATGGTATGCCATGTGGGTATGTTTTGCTGTTCTGGCACCATAGGGGCTTACTAAATGCGACATGCCCCCCCGAGCAAAATTTGCTCTCAAAAAGCCAAATATGACTCCTTCTCTTCTGAGCATTGTAGTTCACCCATAGTGCACTTCAGGTCAACTTATGGGGTACCTCCATACTCAGAAGAGAAGGGGTTACAAATATTGGGGGGTATTTCCTGCTATTAACCCTTGGAAAAATGTGAAATTTGGGGGGAAACACACATTTTAGTGAAAAAAAAATTTTTTTTTTGACATATGCAAAAGTTGTGAAACACCTGTGGGGTATTAAGGCTCACTTTATTCCTTGTTACGTACCTTAAGGGGTCTAGTTTCCAAAATGGTATGCCATGTGAGGGTTTTTTGCTGTTCTGGCACCATAAGGGCTTCCTAAATGCAACATGCCCCCAAAAACCATTTCAGAAAAACGTACTCTCCAAAATCCCCTCATCGCTCTTTCCCTTCTGAGCCCTCTACTGCGCCCGCCGAACACTCTACATAGACATATGAGGTATGTGCTTACTCGAGAGAAATCAGGCTACAAATAGAAGTATACATTTTCTCCTTTTACCCCTTGTAAAAATTAAAAAATTGGGTCTACAAGAACATGCGAGTGTAAAAAATGAAGATTGTGAATTTTCTCCTTCACTTTGCTTCTATTCCTGTGAAACACCTAAAGGGTTAAAACACTTACTGAATGTCATTTTGAATACTTTGTGGGGTGCAGTTTTTATAATGGGGTCTTTTGTGGGGTATTTCTAATAAGAAGACCCTTCAAATCCACTTCAAACCTGAACTGGTCCCTGAAAAATAGTGAGTTTGAAAATTTTGTGAAAAATTGGAAAATTGCTGCTGAACTTTGAAGCCCTCTGGTGTCTTCCAAAAGTAAAAACTCGTCACTTTTATGATGCAGACATAAAGTAGACATATTGTATATGTGAATAAATTTTTTTTTTATTTGTAATATACATTTTCCTTACAAGCAGAGAGCTTCAAAGTTAGAAAAATGCTAAATTTTCAAATTTTTCATCAAATTTTAGGATTTTTCACAAGGAAAGGATGCAAGTTACCACAAAAATTTACCACCATGTTAAAGTAGAATATGTCACGAAAAAACAATCTCGGAATCAGAATGATAACTAAAAGCATTCCAGAGTTATTAATGTTTAAAGTGACAGTGGTCAGATGTGCAAAAAACGCTCTGGTCCTTAAGGCCAAAATGGGCTTGGTCCTGAAGGGGTTAAAGAAAATCGCAAACTTTTTAACCAAATTAGTACCTTTAAAATCCCCCGATTTTGAAGACCTATAAGGGCTCATTTTTTGTGCTATGATCTGTACTTTTTATTGATACCATATTTGCGTTTATAAATAATTTCATTAATTTTTTAAAAAGTTTTTTTGGGAATAAAATGTTAGAAAAAAGCAGCTATTTTGGACTTTTTTTTTTACGTTCACGAAGTTCACCGTACGGTATCATTAACATTTTATTTGAATAATTGGGATATTTATGCATGCGGCAATACCAAATATATATATGTAATATTTTTTTTTACATGTTTTAGGGGTGAAATAGGGAAAATGGGACAATTTACGTTTTTATTGGGGGAGCGGGTTTTTCACACTTTTTTTACTTTTTTTCTTTTACTTTTTTTTTTTTTTACACTTTAATAGTCCCCATAGGGGGCTATTTATAGAAATTATTCGATTGCTAATACTGTTCAGTGCTATGCATAGGACATAGCACTGATCAGTATTATCCGTCATCTTCTGCTCTGGTCTACTCGATCGCAGACCAGAGCAGAAGACCCGTGGAAGGCAGTGGAGGCAGGTGAGGGGACCTCCGGTTGCCGTTCTGGATGATCGGATCTCCGCTGCAACGTTGCGAGTGATCCGATCATCCATTTTAGTGACCGCGATGCTGCAGATGCCGTGATCTGTATTGATCATGGCATCTGAGGGGTTAATGGCGGATGTCCACATTACCGGCGGGTCCCTGCCGCGCATGACTCGAGCATCGCTCCGATGTTCGCGGCTATGTATAGGACGTAAATGTACGTCCTGGTGCGTTAAGTACCAGCTCACCAGGAGGTACATTTACGTCCGGCATCGTTAAGGGGTTAAGGTGCTGCTACGCAGTTACAGACATTCCTCGGCATCAGACCACAAGTAGGTATTGAGGACATGCATTAGCTAAAACGTAACTTTTCTTTGGATAAAATATATGTACCCAAAGTTTTTTTGAAATCAAACAAAAGGAAAGGTGTGCAAAAAACACCATGTGCCACCTACACCACCAAGTATTGATGTGATGCAAAGACCTCCAAAAGGTGGAAGGGAACAACGTATGGTCCATTGTAACCGGTAGGGGTAAAAACTTCCCCTGTAAGGCCCTACTCTCGCATTATTAATTCCCTTCTTGGCAAGTGTTACTCGCCCTAAAAAGGGCGGCCCCACACAGGAACCTCTGCCTATTTTCCCTTACAAACATTGCCATTTCCCAGGGTTTTTAGGTGGAAGTAGAGAGAGTTTCCTGAGTGGGGCTGGCCTTTTTAGGGCGAGTAACACTTGCCAAGAAGGAAATTAATAGGGCGGGAGTAGGACCTAACAGGGGAAGTTTTTACCCCCATCTGCTACAATGGACAATACGTTGTTCCCTTCCACCTTTTCGAGGAAAGTGTTACTCGTCTTAAAAAGGGATCCACACAAGAAGCAAACCCTATTTCCACCTAAAAAGCAAAGGAAATGGCAATGTTTGTAGGTGGAAATACGGAGCGTTTCCTGTGTGGGGCCGCCCTTTTAAGGGCGAATAACACTTGCCAAGAAGGGAATTAATAATGCGAGAGTAGGGTCTTACAGGGGAAGTTTTTACCCCCACTGGTTACAATGGACCATACGTTGTTCCCTTCCACCTTTTAGAGGTCTTTGCATCACATCAATACTTGATGGTGTAGGTGGCACATGGTGTTTTTTTGCACACCTTTCCTTTTGTTTGATTTAAAAAAAATATTTGGGGTCCATATATTTTATCCTAAGCATATTATTAAAAGTTAAGTTTTACGTAATGCATAATCTCAATACTTACTTGTGCACACTAACTCTTTTACAAAAGAGACCGTTTTCTTCTGTCTACCTGCCCCACCTTCGTCACCGGGTACTAGTATTGCCACCCACCACACCACTGTGTCACCGGGTCACTTTCAGGACTCCTGATGCTGCTGCCACCTAAAGTCTCATTCTGCCACAATATGTTCTCCTCGTGTTGATGCCAGCTCCAGGCTGTCTCATTCTGCCACCATATGTTCTCATGCTGATACCAGCTCCAAGCTCTCATACTGCCACCATATGTTCTCCTCATGCTGCCGCCCACTCCAGGCTGTGTCACTAAGCCACTATAGGGTCTCCTCATGCTGCCACCAACTCCAGGCTGTGTCATTCAGCCACTATATGGTCTCCTCATGCTTCCGCCACCTCCAGGCTGTGTCATTCAGGCATTATATATTCTCCTCATGCTGCCGCCAACTCCAGGCTCTGTCATTCAGCCACTATATGCTGCCGCCTACTCCACGCTGTGTCATTCAGCCACTATATCGTCTTCTCATGCTGCCGCCACCTCCACGCTGTGTCATTTTGCCACTATATGGTCTTTTCATGCTGCCGCCAACTCCAGGCTGTGTCATTCAGCCACTATATGGTCTCCTTATGCTGCCGCCACCTCCATGCTGTGTCATTCAACCACTATATAGTCTCCTCATGCTGCCGCCACCTCCACGCTGTGTCATTCAAGCACTATATGGTCTACTCATACTGCCGCCACCTCCACGATGTGTCATTATGCCACTATTATGTCTCCTCATGCTACATCCACCTCCACGCTGTGTCATTCCGGCACTATATGGTCTCCTCATGCTGCCACCACCTCCACGCTGGGTCATTCAGCCACTATATGGTCTCCTCATGCTGCCACCGCCTTCACGCTGTGTCATTCAGGCACTATATACTCTCCTCATGCTGCTGCCACCTCCACGCTGTGTCATTCAGCCACTGTATGGTCTCCTCATGCTGCCGCTACCTTCATGCTGTGTCATTCAGCCACTATATGGTCTCCACATGCTGCCACCGCCTCCACGCTGTGTCATTCAGGCACTATATACTCTCCTCATGCTGCTGCCACCTCCACGCTGTGTCATTCAGCCACTGTATGGTCTCCTCATGCTGCCGCCACTTCCACGCTGTTTCATCCAGGCACTATATGTTCTCCTCATGCGGAGGCCACCTACATGCTGTGTCATTCAGCCACTACATGGTCTCCTCATGCTGCCGCCACCTCAACGCTGGGTCATTCAGCCACTATATGGTTTCCTCATGCTGCTGCCACCTCCACACTGTGTCATTCAGGCACTATATTGTCTCCTCATGCTGCTGCTATCTTGACGCTGGGTCATTCAGCCACTATATGGTCTCCTCGTGTTGTCGCCAATTCCAAGGGTGTCATTCAGCCCATATATGGTCTCCTCTTGCTGTTGCCAACTCCAGGCTGTGTTATTCAGCTACTAAATGGTCTCTTCTTGCTGCCGCCACCTCCACGCTGTGTCATTCAGCCACTATATGGTCTCCTCATGCTGCCGCTACCTCCACGCTGTGTCATTCAGCCACTATATGATCTCCTCATACTGATGCCACCTCCAGGCTCTGTCATTGTACCGCTCTGCGACAGTGACAGTCTAATAGCTACGCCTCTGATCTGCATATCATAATGAATAACAGTACTATTTCACTAACCAAGCACACACCTTATGCATGTTACAGCAATGCAAAGTGTTCTACACCCCTATTGAGGCTCTCTGTAGGCCAGAAATCAGCTTATTTAATAGCAATTTGCAAATAAATTCAGACCGAAACAAATATTTGGGGAAAATTCGGCAGATTGGCCGAATCAAATATTTCAAAAATTCACTCATCTCTATTGATTATCCCAATCTAAAAGTATTTGTTGTGACATCACAGCACCATGTCTGTGGTATGTACGTATGGATAGCATAGAAATATATCTCACATTCACATTGCACATCCATTTTCCTTTCTCACACTATATACCCCTCACACACACACACACACACACACACACACACACACACACACAGTCTATAGATTATAGTTGGTGTTCCGTTGGTCTGGACTCAGGAGAAGCTTTATTTGTCAGACCACCAGTATTTGCTAGTTCATTTAGAGTTACCCTGGGTGCATCACGATGGGACGAACCAGCTTTACACCCCATACTGTACCGTCAATTCACTAGATAGGTAAATCTTTGCTCAGCTGGACAATATCTGATTGCTCAGACCCCACACACATACACTCAGAATACAATCTGATCTTATAATGGTAACTTTAAATCTGCATGTGAAGTGTAATCAAATACACTGGTGTAATGTGAAATTACTTACAAGGATCAAGAGTTCTTCCTCCTTCTCGAGAAACTTGCTTCCAACCATGTTCTTTCAACTCACCGGAAACTTTGCATAGTAGAGTAAACAAGTTGGAGAAGTTGATCACGCCCATATTGCGCATGCAAATTTTATGACAAATTTTCGCATAGAAAGGAAAGGGCGCGAATATGTGATTTTCGCAAATATAGGATGAATATTCACCCATATATTCACAAAATATTGAGAATTCGAATAAGGCCTATGCCGCTCAGCACTACTGGTCAATGACCTAAAGAGAGAGCTCAGACCACAGTCTCCAAGAAAACCATTAGTAACACATACGCTGTGTCATTCAACCACTATATGGTCTCCACATGCTGCCACCGCCTCCACGCTGTGTCATTCAGGCACTATATGCTCTCCTCATGCTGCTGCCACCTCCACAATGTGTCATTAGTTGACTTTTGTTAGTTTTGTGTGCCTCCAGCTGTTCCCTGACTTCGACTGTATTGTATTTTATTGTTTTGACTCCATCATGACAATAACCTGAAACACACAGCCAGGGCAACTAATGAGTGGCTCCATAAGAAGCATCTCAAGGTCCTGGAGTGTTCTAGCCAGTCTCTAGACCTGAATCCATTAGAAAATCTATGGAGGGAGCTAATAGTCTATATTATCCAACACCAGCTCCAAAGCCTGAAGGATCTGGAGAAGGTCTTATGGAGGATTGGGCCAAAATCCCTGGTGCAATGTGTGCAAACCTGGTCAAGAAGTACAGGAAATGCTAGATCTCTGTAATTGCAAACAAAGGTTTCTGTACCAAATATTAAGTTATGCTTTTCTTATGTATCAAATACTTTTGTCATGCAATAAAATGCAAATTAATTAAAAAAAATCTATTTCTGCATTTTTGTTTTAGATTCTGTCTCTCATAGTTGAAGAGTATCCATGATAACAATTACAGACCTCTACATTGTTTGTAATTAGGAAAACCTGCTAAATCGTCAGTGTATCGAATACTTGCTCTCCCGACTGTACATAGATGGACAGCTGTCTATCAATGGCAGGGGGGTGAGTGGAGCAGCAGTGCCCTCAGAAGTACTGATATTAGGACAATGCCTGCATGCACTGATGTACGTGATACATCATTAGAATGAAGGACCAGTCATAACTTTTGTTATATTTCTATGACATATGAAAAATTTTTTAGTGAGTGTCAACTTAAGAAAATATTGCTGCTGACCTGAAAATGTGGTGTGTGTTCCTAGGGCAGAGAATTAGATTGTGAGCCATAGTAGGGGCAGATTCTCTGTAGAGAACTGCAGATGTTCATGCTATAAAAGCAAATAAAAATATAGATAACTAATAATAAAATGAATGTTTTCTGCTACTCTTTCTGCAAAGAAAACCCTTTTCATGTTGTAGTTACCTGCTAGTAGTTATTTCCACAGTGTACAGTATACACTTAGCAGCAACAGCATCCCTGAGCAACCAGTACAACCAGATAACATTCCGCTTATGTTTCATATGCTGTACTTCTTCACAAGGTTGGTCAGCCATACAGTAAAGCAACAAGTAAACAGTACATAAATTGGATCCAATAAAAAAGAATTTAACACATTTTTTAAACAGGTTCCATGAATACTTACAACTGGATTCAAACTAGGATAATTCTTCTTCAGGTCCCTAGGAGGGTTGGGGGTCTTACCCCTATTTCCTCTTATGTGTGGGTACATAAATTAAAGCTTCCTGGCACTCAGCAATTGGTTCACCAGCTACACTCCTGAGTAAAAATTTTCCATTTGTATAAAAAAATTTGTTATAGGGAACAATCCCATTACAGATGCCCTAAAAGCACATATAAAGGTAATAGGGAGCATTTCTAAAAGAAGCAGGAAGGAACTGCGAGGGAACTGCCATAAAGAACAGATCTAGCTTTGCAAGACCTAATACAATACAGCTACATTGCATTGACTTCATTGAGCTGTGTGGAAGGCATCATTTAATCCTCAAAAGTCATGAGACCAAAGTTAAGGGATGTAGTAGTAGTCTATGTAGTATAAATGAACCATAATTGTTCATTTATAACAATAATTTGTTTTCCTTAAAGGGGTACTCTCATGGAAAACTTTTTTTTTAAATCTAAATAAACTGGTGCCAGAAAGTTAAACAGATTTGTAAATTACTTCTATTAAAATTTTTTATGGGCTGTATACTACAGAGGAAATGCTTTTCTTTTTGGTTTTCTCTGATGTCATGACCGCAGTGCTCTCTGCTGACCTCTGCTGTCCATTTTTGGAACTGTCCAGAGCAGGAGAAAATCCCCATAGCAAACATATGCTGCTCTGGACAGTTCCTAAAATAGACAGCAGAGGTCAGCAGAGAGCACTGTGTTCATGATATCAGAGAAATCCAAAAAGAAAAGAATCCAAAGAATACCATACCTACTGTGAAGCATGGAGGTGGAAACATCAGGCTTTAGGGCTCTTTTTCTGCTAAGGAACCAGGACGACTGATCCATGTAAATGAATGGGGACATATATCGTGAAGTTTTGAGTGAAAACCTCCTTCCATCAGCAAGGGCATCGAAGATGAAACGTGGCTGGGTTTTTCAGCATGACAATGATCCCAAACACAACGCACGGGTAAAAGAAAGAGTGGCTTTGTAAAAAGCATTTCAAGGTCCTGGAGTGGCCTATCCAGTCTCCAGATCTCAACCTCATAGAAAACCTTTGGAGGGAGTTGAAAGTCTGTGTTTTCCAGCGACAGCCCCAAAACATCACTGCTCTAGAGAAGATCTGCATGGAGGAATGGGCCAAAATACCAGCACCATTGTGTGAAAACCTTGTGAAGACTTACAGAAAACGTTTGACCTCTGTCATTGCCAACAAAGGGTATATAACAAAGTATTGAGATGAACTTTTGATATTTACCATATACCGTATATACTCGAGTATAAGCCAACCCGAGTATAAGCCGAGGCCCCTCATTTCAACCCAAAATCCTAGGAAAAGTTATTGACTCGAGTATAAGCCTAGGGTGGGAAATACATCATCCCCCCCTGTCATCATCCAGACCCCCGTCATTAACATCCTCATCATCATCACCTGTCATCATCCCCTTGTCATCATCCCCACCCCCCTTCATCATCCCCTTGTAATCATCCCACACCCCCCCTTCATCATCCCCTTGTCATCATCCCCACCCCCCTTCATCATCCTCTTGTCATCATCCGCCCTCAGTGGTCTTCAACCTGCGGACCTCCAGAGGTTTCAAAACTACAACTTCCAGCAAGCCCGGGCAGCCATCGGCTGTCCGGGCTTGCTGGGAGTTGTAGTTTTGAAACCTCCGGAGGTCCGCAGGTTGAAGACCACTGCGGCCTTTGACATCATCCAGCCCCCTCTCACCCCCTTTAGTTCTGTACAGTACTCGCCTCCGCTCGGCGCTGATCCGGTGCTGCAGGACTGTCCGGTGAGGAGGTCGTCCGGTGGGATAGTGGTTCTGGGCTGCTATCTTCACCGGGGAGGCCTCTTCTCCGCGCTTCGGGTCCAGAATAGAGGCGTTGCCTTGACGATGACGCAGAAGTACGTTGGTAATGAACGTACCTCTGCGTCGTCGTCAAGGCAACGTGACTATTCTGGGACCGGGCCCGAAGCGCTTAGAAGAGGCCTCCCCGGTGAAGATAGCAGCCCGGAACCACTATCCCACCAGACCACCTCCTCACCGGACAGCCCTGCAGCACCGGACCAGCGCCGAGCAGAGGTGAGTACTGTACAGAACTAAAGGGGGTGAGAGGGGGCTGGATGATGTCGAAGGCTGCAGTGGTCTTCAATCTGCGGACCTCCGGAGGTTTCAAAACTACAACTCCCAGCAAGCCCAGACAGCCGATGGCTGCCCGGGCTTGCTGGGAGTTGTAGTTTTGAAACCTCTGGAGGTCCGCAGGTTGAAGACCACTGCGGGTGGAGAGTTCACTCGAGTATAAGCCGAGGGGGGGTGTTTTCAGCACGAAAAATCGTGCTGAAAAACTCGGCTTATACTCGAGTATATACGGTATTTCTTTTCCACCATAATTTTCTAAAACATTATTTAAAAATCAGACAATGTGATTTTATGGATTTTTTTTCATTATGTCTGAAATTGGTGACTGACTAAATACTTTTTTGCCCCACTGTAAAGGGGTACTCCACTGGAAAAAAAAATTTGACACCAACTAATGACAGAAAGTTAAACAGATTTGTAGATTACACAGTCTGATAAAGAGTAGCTCGGCACCACTAAATTGTATCCTTAGGATGGAAAACCCATAGGCACCTGATAAATCCCCTTGCAACTGCTGGAGGTACTTCGTTGGTGCTACCACACTTAAAGAGATAGAATCTCGTATATCCACAGAAGAGAAAAGAAAGCAGAGCATTCACCAGCATCCTCTCTTGCAAGCAGCTTTTATTTCGGTGTGGTTATCTGCACACCGAAATAAAAGCTTCTTGCAAGAGAGGATGCTGGTGAATGCTCTGCTTTC
Organism: Hyla sarda; assembly: GCF_029499605.1. Classification (NCBI taxonomy): domain Eukaryota; kingdom Metazoa; phylum Chordata; class Amphibia; order Anura; family Hylidae; genus Hyla; species Hyla sarda. The sequence continues at coordinate 318,539,910 of NC_079189.1, read as the reverse complement.
TTTTCTCTTCTGTGGATATACGATATTTGTAGATTACTTCTATTAAAAAATCTTAATCCTTTCAGTACTTATCAGCTGCTGTATACTACAGAGGAAGTTCTTTTCTTTTGATATTTCCTTTTGTCTGGCCACAGTGCTCTCTGCTGACACCTCTGTCCATGTCAGGAACTGTCCAGAGTAGGATAGGTTTGCTCTGGGGATTTTCTACTACTCTGGACAGTTCCTAAAATGGACAGAGGTGTCAGCAGAGAGCACTGTGGTCAGACAGGAAGGAAACTAAAATTGAAAAGAACTTCCTGTGGAGAATATTGAAGCTTATAAGTACTAGAAGGATTAAGATTTTTTTTATAATAGAAGCAATTTACAAATCTGTTTAACTTTCTGGCACTAGTTGATAAAAAAAATGTTTTCCAGTGGAGTACCCCGTTAATTAACCCCACTATAGCTGCTATAAGAGGAATCCCCCCACACCTTTTAAACTGTAGGGTGCTATTATACAAGAGACTACAAAGAGGAAGAGAAATCAGTGTGCTGCTGTGAGGACTAAGGGAATTAGAAATGAACAATTTCCTTATGTCCTAACTGGCAGCACATGTAGGGATTTGGCTAGAAGGCAACATATCAGGGTGATTTTCCCACTGTAGGGAATTCAGGACAGATCTCCCAAAGGCAGTGTCTTCTAGTTATAGTGGGTCTTAGTTATAGTGTACCCATTGTTAACAAAGCTTTTGATATAATGTAGATAATATTATTACTTCTATATGTATATTTGCAATATACATTAAAAAAATGTTTTACATTTTTGGGTGTAAAAATGCTGTCCCTGCAGCTATTGCCTGTGTGTCTTCATAAGATGTCCAAATACAGGAAGTGAAGGCAGGACAAGCAGGGCTCTGTGCAGGTTCCTGTCAATCATCCTGCTATGTGAACTAGGAGCATGTCATGGAGCCTCACTGTACAGAGCCTTGCTTCTCCTCAGTGCACAGAGCCCTTCTTGTCCTCAGTGTACAGAGCCCTGCTTGTCCTCAGTGCACAGAGCCCTGCTTGTCCTCATTATACAGAGCCCTGCTTGTTCTCAGTGTACAGAGCCCTGCATGTCCTCACTGCAGTGTCCTGTTTTTCCTCACTACACAGAACCATGCTTGTCCTCAATGTAGAGAGCCCTGCTTGTCCTCAGTGCACAGAGCCCTCTTTTCCTCACTGCACAGAACCCTGCTTCTCCTCAGTACAGAGCCCTGCTTGTCCTCAGTACAGAACCCTGCTTGTCCTCAGTGCACAGAGCCTTTGTCCTCAGTGCACAGAGCCATGCTTGTCCTCACTGCACAGAGCCCTGCTTGTCTTCACTGCACAGAGCCCTGTTTGTCCTCAGTGTACAGAGCCCTGTTTGTCCTCAGTGTAGAGAGCCCTGCTTGTCCTCAGTGTAGAGAGCCATGCTTGTCCTCAGTGCACAGAGTCCTGTTTGTCCTCAGTACAGAGCCCTGCTTGTCCTCAGTACAGAGCCCTGCTTGTCCTCAGTGCACAGAGGCCTGCTTGTCCTCAGTGTACAGAGCCCTGCTTGTCCTCAGTGTACAGAGCTATGCTTGTCCTCAGTGTACAGATCCTTGCTGGTTCTCAGTGTACAGAGCCCTCTTGTCCTCACTGCACAGAACCCTGCTTGTCCTCAGTACAGAGCCCTGCTTGTCCTCAGTACAGAACCCTGCTTGTCCTCAGTGCACAGAGCCCTGCTTGTCCTCAGTGCACAGAGCCCTGCTTGTCCTCAGTGCACAGAGCCCTGTTTGTCCTCAGTCCACAGAGCCCTGCTTGTCCTCAGTGCACAGAGCCATGCTTGTCCTCACTGCACAGAGCCCTGCTTGTCCTCACTGCACAGAGCCCTGTTTATCCTCAGCATAGAGAGCCCTGCTTGTCCTCAGTGTTGAGAGCTCTGCTTGTCCTCAGTGCACAGAGCCCTGCTTGTCCTCACTGCACAGAGGCCTGTTTGTCCTCAGTACAGATCCCTGCTTGTCCTCAGTACAGAGCCCTGCTTGTCGTTAGTGCACCGAGCCCTGCTTGTCCTCAGTGCACAGAGGCCTGCTTGTCCTCAATGTACAGTGCCCTGTTTGTCCTCAGTGTACAGAGCCCTACTTGTTCTCAGTGTACAGAGCCCTCTTGTCCTCACTGCCCAGCACCCTGCTTGTCCTCAGTACCGAGCCCTGCTTGTCCTCAGTACAGAACTCTGCTTGTCCTCAGTGCACAGAGCCCTGCTTGTCCTCAGTGCACAGAGCCCTGTTTGTCCTCAGTCCACAGAGCCCTGCTTGTCCTCAGTGTACAGAGCCCTGTTTGTCCTCAGTGTAGAGAGCCCTGCTTGTCCTCAGTGCACAGGGCCCTGCTTGTCCTCACTGCACAGAGCCTTGCTTGTCCTCAGTGCACAGAGCCCTGTTTGTCCTCAGTCCACAGAGCCCTGCTTGTCCTCAGTGTACAGAGCCCTGTTTGTCCTCAGTGTAGAGAGCCCTGCTTGTCCTCAGTGTTGAGAGCCCTGCTTGTCCTCAGTGCACAGGGCCCTGCTTGTCCTCAGTTCACAGAGCCCTGCTTGTCCTCTGTGTACAGAGCTCTGCTTGTCCTCAGTGCACAGATCCCTGCTTGTCCTTAATACAGAGCCCCGCTTGTCCTCACTGCACAGAGCCCTGCTTGTCCTCAGTGCACGGAGCCCTGCCTGTCCTCACTGCACAGAGCCCTGCTTTTCCTCACTTCACAGAGCCCTGCTTGTCCTCACTGCACAGAGCCCTGCTTGTCCTCACTGCACAGAGCCCTGCTTGTCCTCACTGCACAGAGCCCTGCTTTTCCTCACTTCACAGAGCCCTGCTTGTCCTCACTGCACAGAGCCCTGCTTGTCCTCACTGCACAGAGCCTTGCTTGTCCTCAGTGCACAGAGCCCTGTTTGTCCTCAGTCCACAGAGCCCTGCTTGTCCTCAGTGCAGAGTCATGCTTGTCCTCACTGCACAGAGCCCTGCTTGTCCTCACTGCACAGAGCCCTGCTTGTCCTCAGTGTACAGAGCCCCGTTTGTCCTCAGTGTAGAGAGCCCTGCTTGTCCTCAGTGTTGAGAGCCCTGCTTGTCCTCAGTGCACAGGGCCCTGCTTGTCCTCAGTGCACAGAGCCCTGCTTGTCCTCTGTGTACAGAGCCCTGCTTGTCCTCAGTGCACAGATCCCTGCTTGTCCTTAATACAGAGCCCCGCTTGTCCTCAGTCCACAGAGCCCTGCTTGTCCTCAGTGCACAGAGCCCTGCTTGTCCTCAGTACCGAGCCCTGCTTGTCCTCAGTACAGAGCCCTGCTTGTCCTCACTGCACAGAGCCCTGCTTGTCCTTACTGCACAGAACCTTGCTTGTCCTCAGTGCACAGAGCCCTGTTTGTCCTCAGTCCACAGAGCCCTGCTTGTCCTCAGTGCACAGAACCATGCTTGTTCTCACTGCACAGAGCCCTGCTTGTCCTCAGTGTACAGAGCCCTGTTTGTCCTCAGTGTAGAGAGCCCTGCTTGTCCTCAGTGTTGAGAGCCCTGCTTGTCCTCAGTGCACAGGGCCCTGCTTGTCCTCAGTGCACAGAGCCCTGCTTGTCCTAATACAGAGCCCCGCTTGTCCTCACTGCACAGAGCCCTGCTTGTCCTCAGTGCACAGAGCCCTGCTTGTCCTCACTGCACAGAGCCATGCTTTTCCTCACTTCACAGAGCCCTGCTTTTCCTCACTTCACAGAGCCCTGATTGTCGTCACTGCACAGAGCCCTCCTTGTCCTCACTGCACAGAGCCCTGCTTGTCCTCACTGCACAGAGCCCTGCTTGTCCTCACTGCACAGAGCCCTGCTTTTCCTCACTTCACAGAGCCCTGCTTGTCCTCACTGCACAGAGCCCTGCTTGCCCTCACTGCACAGAGCCCTGCTTGACCTCACTGCACAGAGCCCTGCTTGTCCTCACTGCACAGAGCCCTGCTTGTCCTCACTGCGCAGAGCCCTGTTTGTCCTCAGCACAGAGCCCTGCTTGTCCTCAGTACAGAGCCCTGCTTGTCCTCAATACAGAGCCCTGCTTGTCCTCAGTGCACAGAGCCCTGCTTGTCCTCAGTGCACAGAGGCCTGCTTGTCCTCAGTGCACAGAGGCCTGCTTGTCCTCAGTGTACAGAGCCCTGCTTGTCCTCAGTGTACAGAGCCCTGCTTGTCCTCAGTGCACAGAGCCCTGCTTGCCCTCACTGCACAGTGTCCTTCTTGTCCTCACTACACAGAACCGTGCTTGTCCTCAATGTAGAGAGCCCTGCTTGTCCTCAGTGCACAGAGCCCTCTTGTCCTCACTGCACAGAGCCCTGCTTGTCCTCAGTACAGAGCCCTGCTTGTCCTCAGTATAGAACCCTGCTTGTCCTCAGTGCACAGAGCCCTGCTTGTCCTCAGTGCACAGAGCCCTTCTTGTCCTCACTGCACAGAGCCCTCTTGTCCTCAGTGCACAGAGCCCTGCTTGTCCTCAGTGCACAGAGCCCTACTTGTCCTTACTGCACATAGCCCTGATTGTCCTCAGTTCATAGAGCCCAGTTTGTCCTCAGTGTAGAGAGCCCTGCTTGTCCTCAGTGCACAGAGTCCTGCTTGTCCTCACTGCACAGAGCCCTGCTTGTCCTCACTGCACAGAGCCCTGCTTGTCCTCACTACACAGAGCCCTGTTTTTCCTCAGTACAGAGTCCTGCTTGTCCTCAGTACAGAGCCCTGCTTGTCCTCAATGCACAGAGCCCTGCTTGTCCTCAGTGCACAGAGCCCTGCTTGTCCTCAGTGCACAGAGCCCTGCTTGTCCTTACTGCACAGAGCCCTGATTGTCCTCAGTGCACAGAGCCCTACTTGTCCTCAGTGCACAGAGCCCTGCTTGTCCTCAGTGTACAGAGCCCTGCTTGTCCTCAATGCACAGAGCCCTTCTTGTCCTTACTGCACAGAGCCCTGTTTGTCCTCACTGCACAGTGTCCTGCTTGTCCTCACTGCACAGAACCCTGCTTGTCCTCAATGTAGAGAGCCCTGCTTGTCCTCACTGCACAGAGCCCTCTTGTCCTCACTGCACAGATCCCTGCTTGTCCTCAGTGCACAGATCCCTGCTTGTCCACAATACAGAGCCCTGCTTGCCCTCAGTGCACAGAGCCCTGCTTGTCCTCAGTGTACAGAGCCCTGCTTGTCCTCACTGCACAGAGCCCTGCTTGTTCTCACTGCACAGAGCCCTGCTTGTCCTCACTGTACAGAGCCCTGCTTGTCCTCACTGCACAGAGCCCTGTTTGTCCTCAGTGTAGAGAGCCCTGCTGTCCACCATGACTTCTTTTATTTGGTCTCCTCACAGAGACACACAGACACGAGCTGTAGGAACAAAAATATGCAAATTTTTTTAACCAATGTATATTACAAAAATACAAATAATGGTATTATGTACATTATATAAAAATGTTTTGTAATGACAGGAACACTTTATTTAATTGTTGAAAATGATCAAAATTCTACCTGTCCTAATTGTTCACAGGGACAGTAAAACTCCACTTGTGCTGCCAGTTAGGATGCAAGGGAAACAGATAACCTTGTATTACATGAGACATCATATACAGCAGGACCTAATGTGTAGAGGAACCCGGCTAAAAAGAAGGGCCGAGGAATTACAGGTGGTTGTTACGGTGCAGTTAGCTAACTTAATTATATCAGAGGATATTGTAAGAAAATGGTTTGATATTATAAACTTCTTTGTTTTCCTATATCAGTGTCACTACATGTGTGTGATACATAGATGTGAAAATGTTCGGTTGGTTTCTCCATGATGTGAAAGAACCAAGAAACAAAGCCTATGCTAATGATGAAGTTTCTCTAGTATGTGTGAATAAGGAAGCGGGGAAACTGGTTCTGGGAACAATTGTTTGGAAACAAAAACATACTTTTTTGTTTGGCCTCTGACGACTCTGGGAGGAGAGAAGGAAGTATAGGCCATGAACAGGGTAAAGTGTGGAAACATGAACAGATGGGGCACAATAATTTGGATAGCGTACACAAGGGAAGAAAGAGGGTGAAAACTTGAAAAAGGAGACATAACTGACCAGAAGAAATCAGTGTAACCAAGTGTAAATGTTTTTGGACATAGCAGATGAACACATCTGTATACTTTTCCCTAACCGTCCATAAAGAAATAATATGTCAAAAGTATGTAAGTCTGATGTACTGGACATGTGAAGTGTAAATGGAGCCACCTTTACTGATCTTTCTCTAGCCCCCTGTGACATTGTCCTGGGCCCCCTGCCATTACTTATGATGTCCCATGCTTGGCTAATGTCATCCATGCTGATGACACATCGTGTAATTGTGTTATCTTTTTACTGGTTGCAGTAATATTTTCCCATCTGTTTGGGGGACAATGGAAGTCAAGAGAATTTTGCTAAAAGGACAGATATCCCAAAGCACCATGATCCAGTTTACAGTAATAGGGGTTTTGTTTTATCTAAATAAATAAAAAATATTATGCTTTGTTAACTAAACAAAACAGTAAATAATACATTTCCAAAGAGAATTCCTAACCATGGCAGGGGTGGGCTTAAAATGCTACCTGATTTCCCCTTTCCCTGGTGGTCTAGAGGAATGAAGGATTTAATGGCTGCTTGTTGGATTTTCATTATGCATTAGGTTTGTTTAGAAATTATAAGGGGTTATTCAGGATTAGAAAAACAGATTTCTTTGGAAAACAGCACTACTACTGTCTTCAGTTTGTGTGTGGTATTGCAGCTCAGTTCCATTAAAGTAAATGGAGCAAAGTTGTAATACCACACACAGCCTGAGGACAGGGGTGGTGCTGTTTGTGGGAGAAACTAGCTATGTTTTTCAATTCCTGGATAATACCTTGTGTTTATAAGTGGCTTCATTTGAACAAGGCTACTGAAGAGTGGTTTAAATGCTTTTCATTGTAGCAGTGGAAATTACCAACCATGTAGCAGATCTGCTTATTGTCACGATGCCGGCTGGCAGGTAGTGGATCCTCTGTGCCAGAGAGGGATTGGCGTGGACCGTGCTAGTGGATCGGTTCTAAGTCACTACTGGTTTTCACCAGAGCCCGCCGCAAAGCGGGATGGTCTTGCTGCGGCGGTAGTGACCAGGTCGTATCCACTAGCAACGGCTCAACCTCTCTGGCTGCTGAAGATAGGCGCGGTACAAGGGAGTAGACAGAAGCAAGGTCGGACGTAGCAGAAGGTCGGGGCAGGCAGCAAGGATCGTAGTCAGGGGCAACGGCAGGAGGTCTGGAACACAGGCTAGGAACACACAAGGAAACGCTTTCACTGGCACGATGGCAACAAGATCCGGCAAGGGAGTGCAGGGGAAGTGAGGTGATATAGGGAAGTGCACAGGTGAACATACTAATTGGAACCACTGCGCCAATCAGCGGCGCAGTGGCCCTTTAAATCGCAAAGACCCGGCGCGCGCGCGCCCTAGGGAGCGGGGCCGCGCGCGCCGGGACAGGACCGACGGAGAGCGAGTCAGGTACGGGAGCCGGGGTGCGCATCGCGAGTGGGCGCTACCCGCATCGCGAATCGCATCCCGGCTGGAGGCGGTATCGCAGCGCCCCGGGTCAGTGGATCTGACCGGAGCGCTGCAGTGAGGAGAGTGTAGCGAGCGCTCCGGGGAGGAGCGGGGACCCGGAGCGCTCGGCGTAACAGTACCCCCCCCCCTTGGGTCTCCCCCTCTTCTTAGAGCCTGAGAACCTGAGGAGCAGACTTTTGTCTAGGATATTGTCCTCAGGTTCCCAGGATCTCTCTTCTGGACCACAACCCTCCCAATCAACTAAAAAAAAAGTTTTCCCTCTGACCTTTTTTGATGCCAGAATCTCTTTGACGGAGAAGATGTCCGAGGAGCCGGAAACAGGAGTGGGGGGAACAGATTTGGGAGAGAAACGGTTGATGATAAGTGGTTTAAGAAGAGAAACGTGAAAGGCATTAGGAATACGAAGAGAAGGAGGAAGAAGAAGTTTGTAAGAGACAGGATTAATCTGGCACAAAATTTTGAAAGGACCAAGATAGCGTGGTCCCAACTTGTAGCTAGGGACATGGAAGCGGACATATTTAGCGGAGAGCCATACCTTGTCTCCAGGGGAAAAAATGGGAGGAGCTCTTCTTTTCTTATCCGCGAACTTCTTCATGCGTGATGAAGCCTGTAAGAGAGAATTTTGGGTCTCTCTCCATATGATGGAAAGATCACGAGAAATTTCATCCACAGCGGGCAGACCAGAGGGCAAGGGGGTAGGGAGGGGGGGAAGAGGGTGACGGCCGTACACCACGAAAAATGGGGATTTGGAGGAAGATTCAGAGACTCTGAAGTTATACGAGAATTCGGCCCATGGTAGAAGATCTGCCCAATCATCCTGGCGGGAGGAAACAAAATGTCGTAAATAATCACCCAAGACCTGGTTAACTCTTTCTACTTGTCCATTGGATTGAGGATGATATGCAGAAGAAAAATTTAATTTAATCTTGAGTTGTTTACAGAGAGCCCTCCAGAATTTAGACACGAATTGGACGCCTCTATCCGAGACGATCTGCGTAGGCAACCCGTGAAGACGAAAAATGTGTACAAAAAATTGTTTAGCCAACTGAGGCGCTGAAGGAAGACCAGGAAGAGGGATGAAATGTGCCATTTTGGAGAATCGATCAACGACCACCCAAATAACAGTGTTGCCACGGGATGGGGGTAAGTCAGTAATAAAATCCATACCAATCAGAGACCAAGGCTGTTCGGGGACAGGCAGAGGATGAAGAAAACCAGCGGGCTTCTGGCGAGGAGTCTTATCCCGGGCACAGATAGTGCAGGCACGCACAAAGTCCACAACATCCGTCTCCAGAGTCGGCCACCAATAGAAGCGAGAGATGAGTTGCACAGATTTCTTGATGCCTGCATGACCTGCGAGATGGGAGGAGTGACCCCATTTGAGGATTCCGAGGCGTTGGCGTGGAGAAACGAAGGTCTTTCCTGGAGGAGTTTGCCTGATGGAGGCTGGAGAAGTGGAAATCAGGCAGTCAGGAGGAATGATGTGTTGCGGAGAGAGTTCAACTTCAGAAGCATCCGAGGAACGAGAGAGAGCATCGGCCCTAATGTTCTTATCGGCAGGCCGAAAGTGAATTTCAAAATTAAATCGGGCAAAGAACAGGGACCACCTGGCCTGGCGAGGATTCAGCCGTTGGGCAGACTGGAGGTAGGAGAGGTTCTTGTGGTCGGTGTAAATAATAACTGGAAATCTTGATCCCTCCAGCAGATGCCTCCATTCCTCAAGTGCTAATTTAATGGCTAGAAGCTCTCGATCCCCGATGGAGTAGTTCCTCTCCGCCGGAGAGAAGGTCCTAGAAAAAAAACCACAAGTAACAGCATGCCCGGAAGAATTCTTTTGTAGAAGGACAGCTCCAGCTCCCACTGAGGAGGCATCAACCTCCAATAGGAAGGGTTTAGATGGGTCAGGTCTGGAGAGCACAGGAGCCGAAGAAAAGGCAGACTTGAGCCGTTTAAAGGCGTCTTCCGCTTGAAGAGGCCAAGACTTGGGATCGGCATTTTTTTTGGTTAAAGCCACGATAGGAGCCACAACGGTAGAAAAATGTGGAATAAATTGCCTGTAGTAATTGGCGAACCCCAAAAAACGTTGGATAGCACGGAGTCCGGAGGGGCGTGGCCAATCTAAAACGGCAGAGAGTTTGTCTGGATCCATTTGTAGTCCCTGGCCAGAGACCAAGTATCCTAGGAAAGGAAGAGATTGGCATTCAAACAGACATTTCTCTATTTTGGCATAGAGTTGATTATCACGAAGTCTCTGAAGAACCATACGGACATGCTGGCGGTGTTCTTCTAGATTGGCAGAAAAAATCAGGATATCGTCCAGATATACAACAACACAGGAGTATAAGAGATCACGAAAAATTTCATTAACAAAGTCTTGGAAGACGGCAGGGGCGTTGCACAGGTCAAAGGGCATGACCAGATACTCAAAGTGTCCATCTCTGGTGTTAAATGCCGTTTTCCATTCATCCCCCTCTCTGATGCGGATGAGATTATAAGCACCTCTTAAGTCCAGTTTGGTAAAGATGTGGGCACCTTGGAGGCGATCAAAGAGTTCAGAGATGAGGGGTAGGGGGTAGCGGTTCTTAACCGTGATTTTATTAAGACCGCGGTAGTCAATGCAAGGACGTAGAGAGCCATCTTTTTTGGACACAAAGAAAAATCCGGCTCCGGCAGGAGAGGAAGATTTACGGATAAAGCCCTTTTTTAAATTTTCCTGGACGTATTCAGACATGGCAAGAGTCTCTGGGGCGGACAGAGGATAAATTCTGCCCCGGGGTGGAGTAGTGCCCGGGAGGAGGTCGATAGGACAATCATAAGGCCTGTGAGGAGGTAGAGTCTCAGCTTGTTTTTTGCAAAAAACATCCGCAAAGTCCATATAGGCCTTAGGGAGACCGGTTACAGGAGGAACCACAGAGTCACGGCAAGGGTTACTGGGAACCGGTTTTAGGCAGTCCTTGGAACAAGAGGGCCCCCAACTCTTGATCTCCCCAGTGGACCAATCCAGGGTTGGGGAATGAAGTTGAAGCCAGGGAAGTCCAAGGAGAATTTCAGAAGTGCAATTGGGGAGGACCAAAAGTTCAATCCTCTCGTGATGAGTTCCGATGCACATTAGAAGGGGCTCCGTGCGAAAACGTATGGTACAGTCCAATCTTTCATTGTTTACACAATTGATGTAGAGGGGTCTGGCGAGACTGGTCACCGGGATGTTGAACCTGCTGACGAGAGAGGCCAAAATAAAATTTCCTGCAGATCCGGAGTCCAAGAAGGCCACAGCAGAGAAGGAGAAGGCAGGGGCAGACATCCGCACAGGCACAGTAAGACGTGGAGAAGCAGAGTAGACATCAAGGACTGTCTCACCTTTGTGCGGAGTCAGCGTACGTCTTTCCAGGCGGGGAGGACGGATAGGACAATCCTTCAGGGAGTGTTCGGTACTAGCACAGTACAGGCAGAGATTCTCCATGCGGCGTCGTGTCCTCTCTTGAGGTGTCAGGCGAGACCGGTCGACCTGCATAGCCTCCACGGCGGGAGGCACAGGAACAGATTGCAGGGGACCAGAGGAGAGAGGAGCCGGGGAGAAGAAACGCCTCGTGCGAACAGAGTCCATATCCTGGCGGAGCTCCTGACGCCTTTCGGAAAAACGCATGTCAATGCGAGTGGCTAGGTGAATGAGTTCATGTAGATTAGCAGGGATTTCTCGTGCGGCCAGAACATCTTTAATGTTGCTGGATAGGCCTTTTTTAAAGGTCGCGCAGAGGGCCTCATTATTCCAGGATAATTCTGAAGCAAGAGTACGGAATTGTACGGCATACTCGCCAACGGAAGAATTACCCTGGACCAGGTTCAACAGGGCAGTCTCAGCAGAAGAGGCTCGGGCAGGTTCCTCAAAGACACTTCGAATTTCCGAGAAGAAGGAGTGTACAGAGGCAGTGACGGGGTCATTGCGGTCCCAGAGCGGTGTGGCCCAAGACAGGGCTTTTCCAGACAGAAGGCTGACTACGAAAGCCACCTTAGACCTTTCAGTGGGAAACTGATCCGACATCATCTCCAGGTGCAGGGAACATTGTGAAAGAAAGCCACGGCAAAACTTAGAGTCCCCATCAAATTTATCCGGCAAGGATAGTCGTAGACCAGAAGCGGCCACTCGCTGCGGAGGAGGTGCAGGAGCTGGCGGAGGAGATGATTGCTGAAGCTGTGGTAGTAACTGCTGAAGCATAACGGTCAGTTGAGACAGCTGTTGGCCTTGTTGCGCTATCTGTTGCGACTGCTGGGCGACCACCGTGGTGAGGTCAGCGACAACTGGCAGAGGAACTTCAGCGGGATCCATGGCCGGATCTACTGTCACGATGCCGGCTGGCAGGTAGTGGATCCTCTGTGCCAGAGAGGGATTGGCGTGGACCGTGCTAGTGGATCGGTTCTAAGTCACTACTGGTTTTCACCAGAGCCCGCCGCAAAGCGGGATGGTCTTGCTGCGGCGGTAGTGACCAGGTCGTATCCACTAGCAACGGCTCAACCTCTCTGGCTGCTGAAGATAGGCGCGGTACAAGGGAGTAGACAGAAGCAAGGTCGGACGTAGCAGAAGGTCGGGGCAGGCAGCAAGGATCGTAGTCAGGGGCAACGGCAGGAGGTCTGGAACACAGGCTAGGAACACACAAGGAAACGCTTTCACTGGCACGATGGCAACAAGATCCGGCAAGGGAGTGCAGGGGAAGTGAGGTGATATAGGGAAGTGCACAGGTGAACATACTAATTGGAACCACTGCGCCAATCAGCGGCGCAGTGGCCCTTTAAATCGCAAAGACCCGGCGCGCGCGCGCCCTAGGGAGCGGGGCCGCGCGCGCCGGGACAGGACCGACGGAGAGCGAGTCAGGTACGGGAGCCGGGGTGCGCATCGCGAGCGGGCGCTACCCGCATCGCGAATCGCATCCCGGCTGGAGGCGGTATCGCAGCGCCCCGGGTCAGTGGATCTGACCGGAGCGCTGCAGTGAGGAGAGTGTAGCGAGCGCTCCGGGGAGGAGCGGGGACCCGGAGCGCTCGGCGTAACACTTATAAATGACATGTCTATTACAGGCAATGATTAGTGAAGGCTGTTTAAATAGGAACAATTGCCTAGTTCTTCATACAAGAAGTGGTTGAAATCTGGACCCTTTCAAAATGGCAAGAGATGCTAAAGAAGGTGAAAACAAAATTTTCAAGAAAAAAAATATATACTGTATATACTCGAGTATAAGCCAAGGCCCCTAATTTCACCCCAAAAGCCTAGGAAAAATTATTGACTCGAGTATAAGCCTAGGGTGGGAAATACATCACCCCCCCCCCCGTCATCTTCCATCATCCTGACCCCCTTGTCTATATCACCCCCTGTCCCTATGTTCCCCTGTCCATTTGACCCCCTGTCAATATCAACCCATGTCAATATCCCCCCTGTCATCATCCAGACCCCCCCTTTCATTGCCTTCTCACCCTGCCAGTTGTTTGAGTGGTATTGGGGCTGCTCTGCCGGTGGGTCGTTCCCCCTGTGGGCACTGGTGGTTGCCGCCCAGTGCTACGCCATTTTATGCTAGGGACGTTAGGGAACCACCACTTACAGGTGGCCGTGACGTGGCTGGTGGGCTTGCACTTCATGATCATAAAGTACACTAATGACCTGTTAGTTTAATAAATGTTGCTGAGAATCATTAGATCATTGTGCATGTTGTGGATGTGCGACCATGTCTGTTTTCTCTATTTGAATTCACATTGTTTTTTCTCATTATGTCTCATAGTTGAGGTATACCTATGATGAAAATTACAGGCCTCTCATCTTTTTAAGTGGGAGAATTTGCATAATTGACGGCTGACTAAATACTTTTTGCCCCACTGTCTCTATCTATATATCTAGGATAATGTGTACTATCTACAAAATTGACAGTGGAGATATATACAATTTACATTCAATATATTACATTGTTCCATAGAATCACAGTATAATTTCATGAAAATTCCATTGAATGACAGCAAGGAGAAAAAGCACAATCCTTTTCTATTTACCCAGGATGTCATTATAAAAGCACCTGGAATACAAGCAAAGGTGGGGCATAACAACCTCTATGTACAGTATACTTTATCAAAAAGCAAGAATATCAAATACATATAGTATCCTGCTCTTTTACTAAAGAACAGAACACTGGCTTGTACAGAAGATTTGATATTTAGTGGAAGTTTTCCACCACCTCTTAGTCTTTTATACAGTTCATGTGCATGAAAGGTTATAAATAGTACTGTGGGGGCAGCCATAGGAGGCATGGAATAGAAGAAATAAGTGGATTTACACTGCATGTATAGTGGAACACAGCAGAGTACCACATTTGTGTAGGAACAGCAGGTCTTTTTTGAAGAAAATTAACCATACTGTAAAATTATGACTTTGTGTTGGATAGATGGGGTTATGTACACGCACAGCAGCAGCTATATACATTTACTCAGATGTCTTTTGTGTTTAGAGAATAAAAGAAAAATGACCATTAAGGCATTCAGTACAACCAGCCAAATCTACTTATTATACACATAGCTACGATATGTAAAAATTGTTCAGTTATAAGGGTATGGGGATTTAAGGTAATAAACTAAAGCCCATTGTAAGGCACCTTCTTAAGGAATTTTGAATAAATATATAGTTTAAAAATACCACATAAGGGTACGTTCAAACGAGAGGACCCACAGCATATTTTACGCCACTACAAGCAGACACACTGTAATGTAAGAGTTGCCGTGCATGCTCAGTGTACTCGCACACATCGTGTCCGCTCCCCATGCTCCATGAGCTAGGCCGAGAGCTGCCGCGATGTGTGAGCATACTGTGCATGCGCGCTGCTACTCGCACATACCCTGTGCGTATTGCCGCTTTCAGCAAGCGCATGTAAAGCCACCATGCAGGGGTCCTTCAGTGGCAGATCTGCAGCGTAAAATACACTGTGGGTTAGCTCGTGTGTACATACCCTTAAGGACAATAATGTTGTGGTAGATGTGCAGGTAACAGCACAGAAACCCACTATAGGATACTGGATTACATTTATTTCAAGGTTTGCATTGCCATTGGGCTCCATCCCGTTCTTGAATGGGGTCCGTTGGGTATCCTGTAGTTCACTGGAGTTCTAATGGACTGGCTGACAGAGCTGCATATAACTGGGCTTAACGAAAATGTTAAAGCGGCCTAATACTTCATTGTTGCTAGGCAGAACATACAGACACACTTGCAGAACACTTTCCAAGAATCTTTACCTCTGGAGAACACCACATGTCAGTGTATCACGCAAACCGCCAATTGACTTTAATATGAAATATGTAATTATTAATTTACCCTATGTTAGCGCTGAATGGAAAATTAACGTACAGCAAAGTCTTGAAGCTTCATTCTAATGGAAGACTAGGGTCCCCGTTCTGAAGGGCCCCATCGATCTGTCCACTAATGCTTAAAGTGGTACTCCAGTTTATCCCCTATCTAAAGGATACGTGATAAGTGTCTGATCGCTGGGGGTCCGTCCCCTAGGATCCCGGCAATCTCCTGCACGGCGTTCCAGCCCTCCTAGTGCACAGAGCGGGGGTCGGCACATGCCTTCCATACATCTCTATAAAAGACACAAAGGGCTGTACTCGTGTTTCTATAGCTGCAGGGGGAATATCGACCACTGCTTCATACGGTGGTCAACACAACTACAAGTTTGGGGAAAGCTGGGCCATTGGGTAGGAAATCACAGGGTTCCCCTGCGATAAGACACCTAATCTAAACTACTCCTTTAAGTTACATGGATTCTCAAACTGTTCAAGGATGGCGACAATTACATACTACCAGCTATCTCTGCATAAAGTGTCTATTTAATGTGACATCTACAGTCTGTATCACCCTCATTATCTGCTGTACTAGTGGACCTAAAACTTCAGTAAAGTCCAGGCTGTTATCCAAAAATCCTGGCTTATGAGGAGTCTTTTTCCTTATTCCTTCTCTCCTATTGATAGGAATAGCTGCTTATTTGAAGTAGTGGTTTGTGGAACTGTCAGTTTACTACGCAGTTATTATGCTACCGCCACTGGACACTACAACCCCCATCCTCCTTCACACACACAAACTACAACCCTACTTCTGATGTAACGAACCTGACAACCTGCCAGCCAAGTATCCATACTGTCTAGCCCTCATCATCCTGCTTACCACAACTTTACAAGATGTGAAAAAACTTTTAGTCAATAAAGGGTTTTGCCTACATACGAACAGATCTCAACTTGTTCATAAGTTCATTACTTTCTGATAATCACCAAAAGTTAATAGCATACAGTTACTTGTATAGTGGTTTCTTCCTTTTAACTTTCTGGAAGAAACAAATCAGTTTGAGATCAGTTTTCTGGAAGGCAAGGAAACTGAATTAACTGCATGGAGATCATCCATTTCCAACAATTCAATTAGAATGATACATTGTAGAGTAGTGCCTCACATGGGAACAATTAATAACTCATGTTCTTGATAAAATGCGCTATCTTACCATTAAAAATTATTGTTTCCTGGTCCATATTACAGTGAATTACAAAAGTTTTCATACCCTTTCACTTTTGTTTACATTTTGTTATGTATAGAGCAGGTGATGAGTAGTGCTGGGCTACCTCCAGACATGATGCTTAAAACTGAGGCTAGAAAGTTCAATTTTGGGTTCATCAAACCAGAGAATCTTGTGTCTCAAAGTCTTAGAGTCCTTAACATGCTTTTTTTGCTAACTCCAGGTGGCTTTCAAGTGTCTTTTACTGAGGAGCTGAGACTATTTTAATATCAGACCTATGTCCATATAATACCAGCCCTAAACACATCCAGAGCAACTGAACTAACCGGTTAACACAATCAAGTGTAACCTAAGGATGTGTTACATTTAACAAGGAACTCAGTCTGTAATTTTTAAGCCACTACATGTTTAATAAGATCTCCACTGGATTTTTACTTATGAATCTAATAAAGTAATAATTTTAGGGGGGGGGGTTCTAGTTTAGGGCATACCCCTTGGGGGGTGACCCCTAAAGGTTGTTGATTGGATTTTTGCCCTGGAATCCTTGGGAAATTTTTGGTTGCATTTTACTGAGGAGAAGCTTAAAGTCAAAATTGGTAGAGAGCTGTAGAGAGGGTTTAATTTCTTGAAGTTTCTCCTCTCTGCATACAGGATCTTTGGAGCTCAGCCAGAGTGCCCATTGGGTTTTTGGTCACCTCTCTTAGCAAGGTCCTTCACTCCCATATACTTATTTACAGCTCAAGAAAGAGTGATGGTTGTTCCAAGCCTCTTCCTTATTCTTGTCCAATCACTGTACACTTTTAGGAGAATGGATAAGGCCTTATCCACATCTGCATCAGATGTTCTGTTAGGAGTGTTTATAGTAGATTTCATTCCATCAAATATCGCCATCATGTCCCCTCCCATAAACTTGCTGTCACAATCCCACCCTATCGGTCCAGCAAAGACGCTAGAGAGAGTGTGATTGCGCAAGGGCTAAGGCCACCAGACCTCTGGGTATCCACTACTAGTCCCAGCAAGTCACCAAATTAACCCTTAGATAAACGTGTTTCCACCAGAGCTGCCTTCAGAAAGGTGAGCTCCTATATTTAGAGATCAAAGACCAGAGATTCAACATTTAATCTGATAAAAGGTATCACAGTGCTATATATATATATATATATATATATATATAAAATAAACAAATGACATACAGTTACAAAAATATGAAAGAGTATAGCAAGGCAAGTTCAGAAAACAAAAGATGAAGTTCTTACAGCATGATGGTATAGCCGTACTTGTCAGTGAGAGTCCAGCTCTTGTCAGCTTTGGGCACAGCCTTGAACAACAGTTGAGTCCAGCATTTTAAGTCTTATCTGCTTCTTTGGAGGAAAACTCCATTCCCCCCTCCCCTCTGATCCCACCAGGTGGGGCATCTCTCTTCCTGACCCCTTATCTGTTTGATTATATGATGGGACTAGAGTGCATGACTTCAAAGGAGATACCAAACAGCCAGACCCCCAATAAAATGCAATACACAAACCCACAGTCTGAATGACCCTCACCCCCAGGTCTTAGTTTATACACAGATACAATTATAAAACCCATGTATGTCTCCATAATCAGGCCTTGGGCCTGACACTTGCATTGGGGGCGGAGTCGTGATGTCACGATACTCCGGCCCTGTGATCGTCACGCTGCACACTCGGAGCCTCAAGCACTGTGGTGCTCGCAAAGTTGGGTGCTGAATGACAGATTGCAGAGGACCCCAGCGGCGGGATCCCCATGATCAGACATCTTATCCCCAATCATACCCACAATCATGCTAACAAGTCCTCTGCATAATGAAAGAAGCGATCTGATTGGTTGCTATGGGCTACTGGGCAACTTTTCCTATCTCAAGGTTTGTCTTATCCACAGGATATGCCATTATCATCTGATAGATGGGAGACCCACTGAGGGCCCCATGGTGCCCTCCAGAATGCACAAACATGCTAGTTTACTTATTTGTGTAACTTGGCTAAGTTCACACTATATTTATACAGTACATCACTAAAATCCGTCAGTATCCCGTCAAGAAAGGGATACCAAAGTAAACTGGGGTTTACTGGAGTGGACCCCATTCATTTGAATGGCCCAAATGTAGTTACCTACTGTACATCCGGACCATTGAACTCAATGGGGCTGCAGTATGCCACAGTATACATCAGCATCCCTTTCTTTGCACAATGCTGATGGATACCTGTGATGTATTGCGTAACTTGTATTAACCCCTAAAAATGTAAACGTAAAACCACACAGAAAGATGGAGTCATGCATTGACCTCTCAGGTTGTGCTATTAGCAGAACATGGGGTGAAATTTGTCAAAATTTGTGCAGAGGAAAAGTGGTGCAGTTGCCTATAGCAACCAATCCGATAATTTTTTTTAATTTTTAAAAGGGCCTCTGAGCAAATGAAGAAGCTATTTGGTGGCTATGGACAACTGCAACACTCTTCCACTACACAGGTTTTTACAAATATATTCCATAATGAGCCTCATTTACCAAAAGAATCTAAAAGAAAAACTGTCTTTGTGCCCATAGAGACCAATCGGAATGCTGCTTTTATTTTACCAGAGCAGTTAAAGGATATGAAAGCTAAGCCAGTGTATCAGATATTTTTGTAATATCCCTTTAAATTCTCAAACTGGCTTCAGAGGTCTGGGCTGTTTTCTTTTTGGATTGTATAGTGTATACATGGATCAGTCTTAATTAAGAATAAATCATAATTGCACTGCATTAAAATGGTCCTGATTTACTAAGTGTGGAGTGTAGTTTTCTTTGTGGGGTCTTTTTCCCAACAGATATCTGTACTTATTGACAGATCGACAGGGTTCGTTGCGATCCTCCTGTATAATGTATGGATGCGGTGGCTGCTCTTCTCTGGTCCCCTGCACTGACGTATATATACACCTATTCTTATTTCCCGCAGAGCTGTGATTGGCCAGATGGTTCCGGCCAATCACAGTTCTCTGTGAGAAATATGAATATGTGTATATATACGGCCGTGCAGGGGACCATAGAAGAGCGGCCTCTGCACCTATACATTATAGAGGAGGATCACAGCGGGTGTCAGGAGTGATACCCGCAGTGATCTTTCCTTAACTACAAGTACTACTACTCCCAACATGGAGTACACTCTGCTCCATGCTGGCAGCTGTAGTACCTGCATTAATAGACAGATCACAGCAGGTGTCAGAAGTTACACTTGCTGCGATCTGTCTATTAATGCAGGTACTACAGCTCCAAGCATGGAGCAGAGTGTACTCCATGTTGGGAGTAGGAGTACCTGCAGTTAAGGACACATCACAGTGGATGTCACTACTGACACCCACTGTGATCGTCCTGTCTATAGCAGAGATGGAGCGACTGTATACATCGCTCACATCCCTGCTCTGCACTGTACTCCGGGCCGGCCACTCATTCATTCATCTTTTCCTCAGAGCTGTAATTGGCTGCAACCATCCGGCTAATCACAGCTCTGGGCAGAAAATATGAACGGCCAGTAATGTGAATAGAGCAGAGATGTGAGCTCTGTATAGAGCCGCGTCTCTGCTATATTATGGACAATCGCATCAGGTGTCAGACTGACACCCGGGGCGATATGTCTATAGTACAGGTACTACTACTCCCAGCATGGAACAGTGTGTTCCATGCTGGGAGTAGTAGTACTACAATAAAAAATTGAAAAAAAAAATAAAATAAAACACACACACTTTACAAAAAAAATGTATTAAAATTTTGTTATAAAAAATAAACATTTAGTTAAATACATTTTTATATCCCTACTGCATCCTTTTTTTTTTTTTTTTTTTTTTTTGGTGCCCAACTATTTTGTAAAAAAAAACACAAAAGGGGCCAAAAAAGGCAAATTCCACACAATGGTAAAAACGCCAGAAAATAACGCCAGAAAAAACGCAAAAATGCAGGGGAAAACTGTGGCAGTTTTTCTGGTGTTTTTTTCTGGCGTTTTTATGCCACAAAAATTGCAGGGCAAAAATCGCAGTGGAGTCCTAGCCTCAAGCAAGTAAAAATTACCCAGCCCAAGGAACATTTTTGGAAAAGACCTATTCATCTTCAGCCCTAAATCTCTTTCAATAATCTGTAGCATTCCACCATCGTTCTGACTCAGTAATGTACTGACACAGACGTAACGTATTAGTGCATTCTAGTTAAGAGCAAACTGATCAATCAATATGTAAATAGTTGGGTGTGAATACAGGAGCAGCTGGGTTCTATAGTTGCCTAAGCCTATGTCCATAGAAATAGCAATGGATGATTTAGCTGTGGTTACACACCCTCTTACAGGGTGTACTCTCTATTAAACAGGAACTAATCTAAATAAAAAGAAAGAGCTATGAACCCCAAATTACCTGGAAAAGGAACCACAATGTTCCCTGTACCACAATGCCATTAACAATAAAATTGCTGTTTACTATAAACATTGGAAGGTTGAGAAAGGAAGGGCCAGTAAAGTGACATCCTCCTGCATGTATGAACAGTATGTCCCATGTTTAGCCTGTCTGGAAATTCAATTATTACATACAGTTATATCTGCTGTGAAAGGATGCAGTGTTTCTAAGAACATTTTTAAAATGAGATGGAACATGTTGTGAAGTGCTATCTTTCTGCCTGGCTCAGCATTGACAGGTCTCTCCCTAAACACAAATAGGAAGAAACTTGTGAATGAAGCTGAGCAAGCAGAAAGAACCCGGCTGCTAGATGACACGCAAGCCTTTGCTCCATCTTGATTTTAAAGTGTTACTGTCATTAACCCCTTCATGACCCAGCCCATTTTCACCTTCAGGACCTGGGCATTTTTTGAAAATCTGACCACTGTCACTTTAAACATTAATAACTCTGGGATGCTTTTACTTATCATTCTGATTCCGAGACAGTTTTTTCCTGACATATTCTACTTTATGTTATTGGTAAAATTTCACTGATATTTGCATCCTTTCTTGGTAAAAAATCAAAAAATTTCATGAAAATTTAGAAAAATTAGCATTTTTCTAACTTTGAAAGTCTCTGCTTGAAAGGAAAATGGATATTCCAAATAAATTACATATTGATTCACATATACAATATGTCTACTTTGTGTTTGCATAAAAAAATTGACAAGTTTTTACTTTTGGAAGACACCAGAGGGCTTCAAAGTTCCGCAGCAATTTTTCTCAAGATTTTCAAAATCGTAATTTTTCAGGGCCCAGTTCAGGTTGGAAGTGGATTTTAAGGGTCTTCATATTAGAAATACCCCATAAATGACCCCATTATAAAAACTGCACCCCCCAAAGTATTCAAAATGACATTCAGTAAGCGTTTTAACCCTTTAGGTGTTTCACAGGAATAGCAGCAAAGTGAAGGAGAAAATTCTAAATCTTCATTTTTTACACTCGCATTTTCTTGTAGACCCAATTTTTGAATTTTTACAAGGGGTAAAAGGAGAGAAATCACCCTAAAATTTGTAACCCAATTTCTCTCGAGTAAGGAAATACCTCATATGCGTATGTCAAGTGTTCGGCGGGCGCAGTAGAGGGCTCAGAAGGGAAGGAGCGACAATGGGATTTTGGAGAGTGAGTTTTTCTGAAAGGATTTTTGGGGGGGCATGTCCCATTTAGGAAGCCCATATGGTGCCAGAACAGTGGACCCCCCCCCCACATGTGACCCCATTTTGGAAACTATACCCCTCATGGAATTTAATAAAGGGTGCAGTGAGCATTTACAACCCACTGGCGTTTGACAGATATTTGAAACAGTGGACTGTGCAAATCAAAAATTTTATTTTTCATTTTCACAGACCACTGTTCCAAAAATCTGTCATACACCAGTGGGGTGTAAATGCTCACTGCACCCCTTATTACATTCCGTGAGGGGTGTAGTTTCCAAAATGGGGTCACATATGGATATTTATTGTTTTGTGTTTGTCAGAACTGCTGTAACAATCAGCCACCCCTGTGCAAATCACCTCAAATGTACATGGTGCACTCTCCCTTCTGAGCCTTGTTGTGCGCCCCCAGAGCACTTTGCGCCCACATATGGGGTATCTCCGTACTCGGGAGAAATTGCATTACAAATTTAGAGGGTCTTTTTTCCCTTTTACCTCTTGTGAAAATGAAAAGTATAGGGCAACACCAGCATGTCAGTGTAGAAAATTTATTTTTTTACACTAACATGCTGGTGTAGACCCCAACTTCACCTTTTCATAAGGGGTTAAAGAAGAAAAAGCCCCCCAAAATTTGTAAGGCAATTTCTCCCGAGTACGGCGATACCCCATATGTGTCCCAAAACTGTTGCCCTGAAATACGACAGGGCTCCAAAGTGAGCGAGCGCCATGCGCATTTGAGGCCTGAATTAGGGATTTGCATGGGGGTGGACATAGGGGTATTTCATCCAGTGTTCATCCAGCTGTTGCAAACTCCGAGCATGCCCTTTGGCTGTCCGTGTATGCTGGGAGTTGTAGTTTTGCAACAGCTGGAGGAACACTGGTTTGGAAACACTAAGTTAAGTAATAAACTTTCAAGTGTTTTGCAACCAAACTTAGTGTTTCCAAACCAGTGTGCCTCCAGCTGTTGCAAAACTACAACTCCCAGCATGCATGGTCTGTCAGTGCATGCTGGGAGTTATAGTTTTGCAACAATTGCAACAGCTGGAGGCACTGAGGTAGGAAACGGACAATGTTTCTCAACTAGTGTGCCTCCAGTTGTTGCAAAACTACAACTCCCAGCATGCCCAGACTGCCCAGGCATGCTGGAAGTTGTAGTTCGGCAATATCTGAAGGATCAGATGTTGCCGAACTACAACTTCCAGCTTGCTTGGGCAGTCTGGGCATGCTGGGAGTTGTAGTTTTGCAACATCTGGAGGTTCACAGTTTGGAGACCACTGTATAATGGTCTCCAATCTGTGCTCTTCCAGATGTTAGAGAACTACAACTCCCAGCATGCCTGGACAGACTGAGCATGCTGAGATTTGTAGTTTTGCAACATCTGGAAGAGCACAGATTGGAGACCATTATACAGTGGTCTCCAAACTGAGGACCTCCAGATGTTGCAAAACTACAACTCCCAGCATGCCCAGAAAGCCAAAGGCTGTCTGGGCATGCTGGGAGTTGCAGTTTTGAAACTCTCAGAGGCAGCAGTGAGATCGCTTTACGGCGATCTCACTGCTGCCAATGAAGATGCCGCACTGCTGCCGGAAACTCACCTCCGGGACGCAGCGCCGCCGGGACCGCATGGAGGACGTCGCACGCGCCGGGACCGCTCGGGACACCTCTCGGACGGGTAAGTGACGCCGGGGGACGGGTCAGGGACACTTAGCAGAGCGGTGTGTGTCCCGATCCCCGTGATCCGGACTCACACACCGCGCTGCTAAGTATTCTGATAGCGAAACGCTGCTATCAGCTAGTCAGATTTGACCAGCTGATAGCAGCGATCGCTGGTGGGGGGGGGGGGGGGGAATGAAACCCCCCGTGGTCACATGGTAAGAGTAGCGGCAAAAATGTTCATGACGTACCTGTATGTCATGGGTCGGGAACACCTTGCCACCTATGACGTACAGGTATGTCATAGGTCGGGAAGGGGTTAAAAACAACTTTTGACCTGTTGATCTGACATGCCACAAGTTGCTGATCGCGCTGGGTCTCACTGCCGACACATAGGCTGTGATCGTAAATGATCCGGGGAAGTGGGCAGCATTACACTCTGCTTCCCAGCCGGCCGAGAGATGTGTCCATTTCTTTGCATAGACTTCTGTGAAGAGAAATGGATGGATCTCTCAGCTGGCAACAAGGAGACCAGGTATGATCAACAGCTTCTGATTGTCGTTTTCAATGACAATAATGCTTTAAATAGTTAAGTCTGAAACAAGCATCCTTTAAGAGAAGAACACTGCTGCTTCTTTAGCTTTTTTCTATTTGGTAAATTAAATGTATAAATTATACCATAGTCTGATGTCATCCAGTTACCTGTTCATCACAGTTACTTCCTGCTTTAGAGAGGAGTCATCTCAGCAAGAACTGTCCAGTGAGCAAGTCACTGACTGAGGTGTGAGACCACTGATGCTAGTGATTGGCTGCTCAGGAAGTTCTTGTCTCCAAAGCAGGAAGTAGCTGGCTGTAATGAATGGGTGACCAGATGACATCAGAGGGGAGCTGCGGGGGACTGAGGAAGGTGAGTATAACTTGTATCTTTTGTTTACAACCTCGGCCCTCATTTATACCTGCAAAGAAGAGGCCAAGATTTTCATAGAGTGGGCTTTGGCCCCTCAGCAATCTGTTCCCCTTTTCCATCCAACCAGACATTATCAAGATCTTGGGAGTATGGTTTGGGAAGGAGGGAGAGGCCTTAAAGTCTTTGTAGGATCGTCTGACCAAAGTCAACTCCAAGATTGGACTGTGGAGCCTGAGGCAACTCATGGAGGGAAAGACTCTTGTACTGTGTGGTATGGGGTGTGACATGAAGGGCAGATGGTATTACTCTAGGGGCAGATGGCATTAACCTTGTATTCCTGACACCTGGGCGTGCTTTACCCTCAGAACCACCCGAAGGTATACCGTTGGATCCTGGGATAGGCACGAGGGCAATAATGACTCCGACGCCAAGTTATGGAGAACGGTAACTTTACTAAGGTTAGACAGGTGGAAATGTGAATACAGTTCAGCCAGGCCCATGGAGGTGACCAGTGACTTCAGAGATCTTAAGGGCTTGCTGGGACTTGTAGTAGAGGTTGACAATTTAGTACAGGCCATGCTGACTAGACAGATGACTTTGACTTAACTGACAATACTGTGACTGTAATTTACTTGCAGGTTTGTAGCTTGCGGCTGCAGACTGGACTTGAGGCCTCCTATGACTCTGGGCACACACTTAGGCAAGACTTGACTGGACCTCAGGGAAGACTAATAGAGCATGCAGAGGCTCCACCCAGGGCTTATATGGGGGAGGCTCTGGTGACCCCTAGGTCACCTGGTCATTGATGCCTCCTGGGTAACAATCACATGATAAACAGTCTTTAAGGTATAACACTCTTACATATATAACATAGGGATTATATACAATTAAAATAAACAGATGCAGGGGGGGGGGGCCCAGGGAACACTGCAGGAGGATGCATGACAGGGCAGCAAGGGTAAGGGGTAACTCCTCGCATACTGGGCCACCACAAACTCCCCCTCTTAAACACAGCCATCCTTGGCACCCAGTCCTGGAGGGCGGACGACTGACAGTGGCCACTGGGGCCTAGTGAGAACAGTTCCTGGAGCATATTGATGTAATGTCCTTCACAGGTCTGATTGTGGGAAACAAAGCAAAAATGAGTCCATGTGGCACTTGACAAAAAATGTCCATACATGCTCTTTGTGGTAAACATGTGGGATTCATTGCCCTTTTGTTACACTTTGCACTCCGGTCGCACGCACCAGAAACGAGCGCATTGTCCCTCTCTCCCGGCTGCCGGAGGGACTGGGATTCGCATCGCGGGATGTGCCCGTATGCGAATCCCAGCCCGTCACTTACCACACTCCTTTGCTGCTGTATCTCAGCTCCGGAATGTTTGTCCCTGTCCCTTAGGGCGCGCGCACGCCAGAGCTCTAAAATTTAAAGGGCCAGTGCACCCGTAATTATGTCCTACACCTGTCACCAGTCTATAAGTTTCTGCACCTCCCCCTCTCGATGGATCTTCAGTGCTCCTAGCCTGAGATTAGGCATTCCCTATTCCCTGTTTGCCTTACCTGTGTTTCCAGACCTTCCCACTACGTTATTTGACTACGCACCTTTGCCACCTGCCTTGACCTTCTGCTAAGTTTGACTACGCGACTGCCTCTTCCTTCGGTACCTCGCCTGCCCAGCTACCTGTGTGGTCGAGCCGTGTCGGGGATAGCGACCTGGGTGTCACCTGCCACAGCAAGCCCATCCTGCCTTGCGGCGGGCTCTGGCGAAGACCAGCGGCTCCTTAGACTCCACTCCCTGATACGGTCCGAGTCATCTTCCACACAGGTTAGAGGATCGACATCCAGCTCTGTAACAGCAAGATCTGGCAATGGAACCCACTGTGGTTCCTCTGCCTGATAATCTGGATCTCGCTGCTATCGTGGCGCTCCAGTCAAAGCAGTTGGCCCAGTAGGCACGGAAGTTGAGCCAGTTGTCTGCCAGTTGCTAACTGCTCAACAACAACCGCAACTGCCACAGCCTCCTCCTGCTCCAGTGTTGCCTCCCGAACCTGCAGTCGTCTCCGGATCTAAACTCCACCTGTCTCTTCCTGTGAAGTATGAGGGGATCCCAAATCCTGTCGAGGTTTCGTGACTCAGTGCTCCATGCACATTGAACTCATGGCGGAATGGTTCCCCACGAAACGAGCAAAGGTGGCCTTCTTCATCAGTCTCTTAACTGGGAGAGCCTTGGCCTGGGCAACCCCACTTTGGGATCGCAGTGATGCTCTCACAACCAATCTCCAGGCTTTTCTGATGGAATTTGGAATTTCAGGGAGTCTTTGAAGAACCAGCTCGAGCTTCTTCCACTGAGACGGCATTGCTGAGTCTTTCTCAGGGTAACCCCATTGTGGGCGACTATGCCATCCATTTTCGTATCCTGGCATCAGAGTTATCTAGTCATATGAAGGATGTCCTCGCTGCCTGGGAATTGCCATTTAGCCTGAATGAACTCATACAGTTAGCATCCCAGATTGATATCCGTTTCTCTGAGCGACGTGAGGAATTGTTACGCCGAGCGCTCCGGGTCCCTGCTCCTCCCCGGAGCGCTCACAGCGTTCTCTTATTCGCAGAGCCCCGGTCAGACCTGCCGACCGGGTGCGCTGCGATAATGTTCCCAGCCGGGATGCGATTCGCGATGCGGGACGCGCCCGCTCGCGATGCGCATCCCGACTCGCTTACCAGACCCGTTCCCCGTCTGTGCTGTCTTGGCGCGCGGCCCCGCTCCTTAGGGCGCGCGCGTGCCGGGTCTTTGCGATTTAAAGGGCCGGTGCGCCACTGATTGGCGCATGAGGTTTTAATCAGTATCTTCACCTGTGCACTTCCCTACTTATACCCCACTTCCCCTGCACTCCCTCGCCGGATCTTGTTGCCATTGTGCCAGTGAAAGCGTTTCCTTGTGTGTTACTAGCCTGTGTTCCAGACCTCATGCCGATGCCCCTGACTACGATCCTTGCTGCCTGCCCTGACCTTCTGCTACGTCCGACCTTGCTCTTGTCTACTCCCTTGTACCGCGCTTATCTCAGCAGTCAGAGAGGTTGAGCCGTTGCCGGTGGATACGACCTGGTTGCTACCAATGCTGCAAGACCATCCCGCTTTGCGGCGGGCTCTGGTGAATACCAGTAGCAACTTAGAACCGGTCCACCGACACGGTCCACGCCAATCCCTCTCTGGCACAGAGGATCCACCTCCAGCAAGCCGAATCGTGAAAGTAGATCCGGCCATGGATCCCGCTGAGGTCCCGCTGCCAGTTGTCGCTGACCTCACCATGGTAGTCGCCCAGCAGTCGCAACAGATAGCGCAACAAGGCCAACAGCTGTCTCAACTGACCGTGATGCTACAGCAGCTACTACCACAGCTTCAACAATCATCTCCTCCGCCAGCTCCTGCACCTCCTCCGCAGCGAGTGGCCGCATCCAGCCTCCGATTATCTTTGCCGGATAAATTTGATGGGGACTCTAAATTTTGCTGTGGTTTTCTTTCACAATGTTCCCTGCATTTGGAGATGATGTCGGACCAGTTTCCAACTGAAAGGTCAAAGGTGGCTTTCGTAGTCAGCCTTCTGTCTGGAAAAGCCCTGTCATGGGCCACACCGCTCTGGGACCGCAATGATCCTGTCACTGCCTCTGTACACTCTTTCTTCACGGAGATTCGAAGTGTCTTCGAGGAACCTACCCGAGCCTCTTCTGCCGAGACTGCCCTGCTGAACCTGGTCCAGGGTAATTCTTCTGTTGGCGAGTATGTCATCCAATTCCATACTCTCGCCTCCGAATTGTCCTGGAATAACGAGGCCCTCTGCGCGACCTTTAAAAAAGGCCTATCCAGTAACATGAAAGATGTGCTGGCCGCACGAGAAATCACTGCTAACCTGCATGAACTTATTCATCTTGCCATCCGCATTGACATGCGTTTTTCCGAAAGGCGTCAGGAGCTCTGCCAGGATATGGACTTTGTTCGCACGAGGCGGTTTCTCTCCCCGGCTTCTCTCTCCTCTGGTCCACTGCAATCCGTTCCTGTGCCTTCCGCCGTGGAGGCTATGCAAGTTGACTGGTCTCACTTGACATCTCAAGAGAGGACACAACGCCGCACGGAGAACCTTTGCCTGTACTGTGCCAGTACCGAACATTTCTTGAAGGATTGTCCTATCCGATCTCCACGTCAGGAAAGACGCACGCTGACTCCGCACAAAGGTGAGACAGCTCTTGATGTGAACTCTGCTTCTCCACGTCTTACTGTGCCTGTGCGGATTTCTTATTCTACCTTCTCCTTCTCAGCCATGGCCTTCTTGGATTCCGGATCTGCAGGAAATTTTATTTTGACCTCTTTCATCAACAGGTTCAACATCCCGGTCTCGCCAGACCCCTCTACATCGCCTCTGTTAATAATGAAAAATTGGACTGTACTGTGCGTTACCGCACGGAACCCCTCTTAATGTGCATCGGACCCCATTACGAAAAAATTTAATTTCTGGTCCTCTCTAACTGCACTTCGGAAATTCTTCTTGGATTACCGTGGCTTCAAGGCCATTCCCCAACCCTCAATTGGACCACCGGGGAAATCAAGAACTGGGGTATTTCTTGCCACAAGGACTGTCTTAAGCCTGCTCCCTGTACTGTCAGTCAATACCCTGTGGTTCCTCCGTTATCTGGTCTCCCCAAGGCCTATCTGGATTATGCTGATGTTTTTTGCAAAAAACAAGCAGAGACTTTGCCTCCTCACAGGCCTTATGACTGTCCTATTGACCTCCTCCCTGGTACTACTCCACCCCGGGGCAGAATCTATCCTCTGTCTGCTCCGGAAACACAAGCCATGTCGGAGTACATCCAAGAGAATTTAAAAAAGGGGTTTATCCGCAAGTCTTCCTCCCCTGCCGGAGCTGGATTTTCCAAAAAAGACAGCTCCCTACGCCCTTGCATTGATTACCGCGGACTTAATAAAATCACTGTAAAAAAACGCTATCCCCTACCTCTTATCTCGGAACTCTTTGACCGCCTACGAGGCGCCCACATCTTTACCAAGCTGGACTTAAGAGGTGCATATAATCTCATCCGCATCAGGGAGGGGGACGAGTGGAAGACCGCATTTAACACCAGAGATGGACACTTTGAATATCTGGTTATGCCCTTTGGGCTTTGCAATGCCCCTGCCGTCTTCCAAGACTTTGTAAATGAAATTTTTCGTGATCTTCTATATACCTGTGTTGTGGTTTACCTAGACGATATTCTGATTTTTTCTGCTAACCTAGAAGAACACCGCCAGCATGTCCGCATGGTTCTTCAGAGACTTCGGGACAATCAATTATATGCCAAAATGGAAAAATGTCTCTTTGAATGTCAATCTCTTCCCTTCCTAGGATACTTAGTCTCTGGCCAGGGACTACAAATGGACCCAGATAAACTATCAGCCTATTGGATTGGCCACGCCCCTCCGGACTCCGTGCTATCCAACGTTTTTTGGGGTTTGCCAATTATTACAGACAATTTATTCCGCACTTTTCCACTATTGTTGCTCCTATCGTGGCCCTACCCAAGAAAAACGCCAACCCTAAGTCCTGGCCTCCTCAAGCGGAAGACGCATTCAATCATCTCAAGACTGCCTTTTCTTCTGCTCCCGTACTCTCCAGACCTGATCCATCTAAGACCTTCTCGCTGGAGGTAGCCGCCTCCTCGGTGGGAGCTGGAGCAGTACTCCTCCAAAAAAATTCTTCCGGGCATGCTGTTACTTGTGGTTTCTTTTCTAGGACCTTCTCTCCGGCGGAGAAAAACTACTCCATTGTTGATCGAGAACTACTGGCCATATAATTGGCGCTTGAAGAATGGAGGCACCTGCAGGAGGGATCCAAATATCCAGTTATTATATACACTGATCACAAGAATCTCTCTTATCTTCAGTCTGCCCAATGGCTGAACCCTCGCCAGGCTAGGTGGTCGTTGTTCTTTGCCCATTTTAACTTTGAAATTCATTTTCGCCCTGCTGACAAGAACATTAGGGCTGATGCCCTCTCTCGTTCATCGGATGCCTCTGAAGTGGAAGCTTCCCCGCAACACATTATTCCTCCGGACTGTCTGATCTCCACTTCTCCAGCCTCCATCAGACAAACTCCTCCAGGGAAGACCTTCGTCTCTCCACGCCAGCGCCTCAGGATTCTCAAGTGGGGACACTCCTCACACCTCGCAGGCCATGCTGGCATCAAAAAATCCATTCAGGTCATCTCTCGATTTTATTGGTGGCCTACCCTGGAAGCTGATGTTGTTGATTTCGTGCGGGCTTGTACAGTCTGTGCCCGGGACAAGACCCCTCGCCAGAAGCCTGCTGGTCTCCTCCATCCTCTGCCTGTTCCTGAACGACCATGGTCTCAGATTGGTATGGACTTTATTACTGACTTACCTTTATCCCATGGCAACACAGTTATTTGGGTGGTCGTTGATCGATTCTCCAAGATGGCACATTTTATCCCTCTTCCAGGTCTTCCTTCTGTGCCTCAGTTGGCGAAACAATTTTTTTACACATTTTTCACCTTCACGGGCTGCCCACGCATATCGTCTCGGATAGAGGCGTTCAATTTGTGTCTAAATTCTGGAGGGCCCTCTGTAATCAGCTCAAAATTAATCAGGTTCTGGGTGATTATTTGCGACATTTTGTTTCCTCCCGCCAGGATGACTGGGCAGATCTTCTACCATGGGCCGAATTCTCGTACAATTTCAGAGTCTCTGAATCTTCCGCTAAATCCCCATTCTTTGTGGTGTATGGCCGTCACCCTCTTCCCCCCCCTTCCCACTCACATGCCCTCTGGTTTGCCCGCTGTCACTCGGGACCTCTCCACCATATGGAAAGAGACTCAAAATTCTCTCTTACAGGCTTCATCCCGGATGAAAAAACATGCCGATAGGAAAAGAAGAATTCCCCCCATTTTTTCTCCCGGAGACAAAATATGGCTCTCCACCAAGTATGTCCGCTTTCGTGTCCCCAGTTGTAAACTGGGACCACGTTATCTTGGTCCTTTCAAAATCAAGTGCCAGATCAACCCTGTTTCTTACAAACTCCTTCTTCCTCCTTCTCTCCGTATTCCCAATGCTTTCCATGTCTCTCTCCTTAAACCACTCATCCTTAACCGCTTCTCTCCCAAAGTTGTTTCTCCCACTCCAGTTTCCGGGTCCTCTGACGTTTTTTCGGTGAAAGAAATTCTGGCATCCAAGACGGTCAGAGGTAAAAAAAAATTTTGGGTGGATTGGGAGAATTGCGGCCCAGAGGAGAGATCATGGGAACCTGAGGACAATATCCTGGACAAAAATCATATCCTCAAATTCTCAGGTTCCAAAAAGAGGGGGAGACCCAAGGGGGGGGGGTACTGTTACGCCGAGCGCTCCGGGTCCCTGCTCCTCCCCGGAGCGCTCACAGCGTTCTCTTATTCGCAGCGCCCCGGTCAGACCTGCCGACCGGGTGCGCTGCGATAATGTTCCCAGCCGGGATGCGATTCGCGATGCGGGACGCGCCCGCTCGCGATGCGCATCCCGACTCACTTACCAGACCCGCTCCCCGTCTGTGCTGTCCCGGCGCGCGCGGCCCCTCTCCTTAGGGCGCGCGCGCCGGGTCTTGCGATTTAACCCCTTAAGGACTCAGGGTTTTTCCGTTTTTGCACTTTCGTTTTTTCCTCCTTACCTTTTAAAAATCATAACCCTTTCAATTTTCCACCTAAAAATCCATATTATGGCTTATTTTTTGCGTCGCCAATTCTACATTGCAGTGACATTAGTCATTTTACCCAAAAATGCACGGCTAAACGGAAAGAAAAAATAATTGTGCGACAAAATCGAAAAAAAAAAACGCCATTTTGTAACTTTTGGGGGCTTCCGTTTCTACGCAGTGCATATTTCGGTAAAAATTACATCTTATCATTATTCTGTAGGTCCATACGGTTAAAATGATACCCTACTTATATAGGTTTGATTTTGTCGCACTTCTGGAAAAAATCATAACTACATGCAGGAAAATGTATACGTTTAAAAATGTCATCTTCTGACCCCTATAACTTTTTTATTTTTCCACGTACGGGGCGGTATGAGGACTCATTTTTTGCGCCGTGATCTGAAATTTTTATTGGTATGATTTTTGTTTTGATCGGACTTTTTGATAACTTTTTATTCATTTTTTAATGTTATAAAAAGTTACCAAAATACGCTTTTTTGGACTTTGGAATTTTTTTGCGCGTACGCCATTGACGGTACGGCTTAATTAATTATATATTTTTATAGTTCGGACATTTACGCACGCGGCGATACCACATATGTTTATTTTTTTTTTTTTTACACTGTTTTATTTTTTTTTTGAGAAAAGGGGGGTGATTCAAACTTTTATTAGGGAAGGGGTTAAATGACCTTTATTAACACTTTTTTTTTTACTTTTTTTTTGCAGTGTTATAGGTCCCATTATCGCATTATCGGCGCTTGACTGCTCCTGCCTGGATCTCAGGCACGGAGCAGTCATTCGTCGATCGGACACCGAGGAGGCAGGCAAGAGCCCTCCCGGTGTCCGATCAGCTGTTCGGGACGCCGCGATTTCACCGCGGCGGTCCCGAACAGCCCGACTGAGCAGCCGGGATACTTTCAGTTTCACTTTAGAAGCGGCGGTCAGCTTTGACCGCCGCTTCTAAAGGGTTAATACTGCACATCGCCGCGATCGGCGATGTGTGGCATTAGCCGCGGGTCCCGGCCGTTGATTAGTGCCGGGACCGACGCGATATGATGCGGGATCGCGGCGCGTTAAGGGGTTAAAGGGCCGGTGCGCCACTGATTGGCGCATGAGGTTTTAATCAGTACCTTCACCTGTGCACTTCCCTACTTATACCTCACTTCCCCTGCACTCCCTCGCCGGATCTTGTTGCCATTGTGCCAGTGAAAGCGTTTCCTTGTGTGTTCCTAGCCTGTGTTCCAGACCTCCTGCCGTTTCCCCTGACTACGATCCTTGCTGCCTGCCCTGACCTTCTGCTACGTCCGACCTTGCTCTTGTCTACTCCCTTGTACCGCGCTTATCTCAGCAGTCAGAGAGGTTGAGCCGTTGCCGGTGGATACGACCTGGTTGCTACCGCCACTGCAAGACCATCCCGCTTTGCGGCGGGCTCTGGTGAATACCAGTAGCAACTTAGAACCGGTCCACCGACACGGTCCACGCCAATCCCTCTCTGGCACAGAGGATCCACCTCCAGCCAGCCGAATCGTGACAGGAACTACGCCAAGAAAGGGAGTCTGCATGACATCGGTGCTTTCCTCATCTGTCACCTGTCTTCCAGCAACCACCGCAACCTTCTACGTTGCCTCCCGCAGTGGAGGCTATACAGGTGGATTGCTCTCGCCTGACCCTGTAGGAAAGAACTCGCTGATGAACTGAGAATCTTTGCCTATACTGCGCCAGTGCAGATCATTTCCTCAGAGAATGTCCCCTGCGTCCACAGTCATAGGGAAATGCTCACACCTAGGGTTTGTGAGAGAGGCCTCCCTAGGTCTGAATACCATCTCTCCACGCTTGAATTTAAAGGTCCAGCTTTTTCTACCCTCCAAAGATATTATCTCCGTTCTCACCTTCCTGGACTCTGGTTCCGCGGGAAACTTTATTGATGCCTCCCTAATACATAGGTATCATCTGCCAGTGTCTCGCCTGTTAAAGCCCTTGTACATCTCTACGGTCAAGGGAGACTGTACTGTACTGTGCTGTATCACACAGAACCCTTATCTATGCAGGTCGGAGTCTTGCATAAGGAGAACTTGTCCTTCTGTGTACTTCCTCAATGTGCTTCTTTTCTCCTGCTTGGCCTACCTTGGTTGCAACTCCATGCCCTGCAGCTGGATTGGAAGACTAGAGATTTTCTCCGTTGGGGACCGTATTGCAACAATCCAGTTGGAGCCATCTTCTATTTCTCTGCCCAGTTTGCCTTCGTTCCTTCAGGACTTTGCAGATGTCTTCAGTGAAAAACAAGCTGAAGTCTTACCACCACATCGTCCCTACGAATGTCCAATCGACTGGATTTTTCTTCGTGGAAAATAAAGACGTGTCTTTACGGCCTTGCATCGACTACCGAGGCTTGAATAAAATTACTGTAAAGAACCGCTACCCACTTCCTTTAATCTCTGAGTTATTTGATCGTCTGCGGGGTGCTAGGATGTTCTCCAAACTAGACCTTCCTGGGGCCTATAATTTGATTCATATACGAGAAGGAGACAAATGGAAGACTCCGTTTAATACTCTTGACGGACATTTTGAGTATCTTGTGATGCCATTCGGACTCTGTAATGCTCCAGCAGTTTTCCAGGAGTTTGTCATTGATATTTTTCATGACCTCCTGTACTCCTGTGTCGTTGTCTATTTGGATGACTTTCTCGTCTATTCGCCCAATGTTTACACTCATCGCTCTCACCTCTGTCAAGTTCTACAGCATCTCCGAGACAATCATCTCTATGCAAAACATAAGAAGTGTTCTTTCTGGGGTATATCATTACCAGTCAAGGTCTACAAATGGATCCTAACAAGTTGTACGCTGTACTGGACTGGCCACGACCTTCTGGCTTAAAAGCAATTCAGCGCTTCTTTGGCTTTGCCAATTATTATCGGTAATTTATTCCTCACTACTCCACCTTGGTAGCCCCCATTGTTTCTCTTACCAAGTAAACTGCTAATCCAAAGGTCTGGACTCCAGAGGCCGAAGAAGCTTTCAAACAGTTAAAGTCCGCCTCTGCTTCTGCTCCTGTTTTATCAAACCCGATCCAGGCAAGTCATTTATCTTGGAAGTGGATGCTTCTTCTGTTGGAGCAGGTGCAGTTTTAACACAAAAGCCCTCCAAAGGTAGAACTGTAACCTGTGTTTTTTTTTCTCTCCAAGACCTTCTCCCCTGAGGAGAGAAATTATACCATCGGAGATTGCGAGCTCTTGGCTATAAAGTTGGCCTTGGAAGAATGGCAACAAAAAATGTGGTCTCAAATGGCTGGAGGTGCTCAACCCCAAATGCAGTTGTGCATATATATTGGGGGAGCAGATCCTGCCCTTGTAGTCCATTGCTAGGGGCGATCCCCAGCATAAAAATGCATACAATGGAGGATGCCTGCAGCAGACTACAAGTGCCACAATAGAATCCTACACCAGATAAACAGTGTGGATGTGTAACCATTAGAATAATACAATACAGAAATTTAGGTGCACTACTGTGGTAGATGTGTACAATGACATTGGCTATCCCTCAACACTGATGTTAACCCCTTGGGGACGGAGCCCATTATGACCCTAAGGACAGGAGCATTTTTTGCAAATCTGACCACTGTCACTTTAAGCATTAATAACTCTTGAATGCTTTTACTTATAAATTTGATTCCGAGATTGTTTTTTCGTGACATATTCTACTTTATGTTAGTGGTAAATTTTCGGCGATACTTGCATCCTTTCTAGGTGAAAAATGCAAAAATTTCATGAAAAATTTGAAAATTTTGCATTTTTCTAACTTTGAAGCTCTCTACTTATAAGGAATATGGATATTCCAAATAAATTATGTATTGATTCCCATATACAATATATCTACTTTATGTTTGCAGCATAAAATTGATGAGTTTTTACTTTTGGAAGACACCAGAGGGCTTCAAAGTTCAGCAGCAATTTTCCAATTTTTCGCAAAATTTTCAAAATCGGAATTTTTCAGGGACCAGTTCAGGTTTGAAGTGGATTTGAAGGGTCTTCTGGTTAGAAATACCCGATAAATGACCCCATTATAAAAACTGCACCCCTCAAAGTATTCAAAATGACAATCAGTAAGTGTGTTAACCCTTTAGGTGTTTCACAGGAATAGCAGCAAAGTGAAGGAGAAAATTCAAAATCTTCATTTTTTACACTGGCATGTTCTTGTAGACCCAGTTTTTGAATTTTTACAAGGGGTAAAAGGAAAAAAATCCTCTCAAAATTTGTAACCCAATTTCTCTCGAGTAAGCACA
This sequence comes from Hyla sarda, assembly GCF_029499605.1. Lineage (NCBI taxonomy): Eukaryota > Metazoa > Chordata > Amphibia > Anura > Hylidae > Hyla > Hyla sarda. The sequence goes on along the minus strand of NC_079189.1, from coordinate 318,503,652 downwards.
TACCTCATATGTCTATGTCAAGTGTTCGGCGGGTGCACTAGAGGGCTCAGAAGCGAAGGAGCAACAATGGGATTTAGGAGAGTGAGTTTTTCTGAAATGGTTTTTGGGGGGCATGTCCCATTTAGGAAGCCCCTATGGTGCCAGGACAGCAAAAAAAAACACATCGCACACTATTATGGAAACGACACCCCTCAAGGAACGTAACAAGGGGTACGGTGAGCCTTAACACCCCACAGGTGTTTGACAACATTTTGTTAAAGTCGGATGTGTAAATGAAAAAAAAATGTTTTTCCACTAAAATGCTGGTTTTTCCCCAAATTTTACTTTTTTACAAAGGGTAATAGGAGAAAATGCCCCCCAAAATTTGTAACCCCATTTCTTCTGAGTATGGAAATACCCCATATGTGGACGCCAAGTGCACTGCGAGCGAACTACAATGCTCAGAAGAGAAGGAGCACCATTGAGCTTTTAGAGAGATAATTTGTTTGGAATGGAAGTCGGGGGCCATGTGCATTTACAAAGCCCCCCGTGGTGCCACAACAGTGGACCCCCACACACGTGACCCCATTTTGGAAACTACACCCCTCACGGAATGTAATAAGGGGTACAGTGAGCATTTACACCCCACTGGCGTTTGACAGATCTTTGGAACAGTGGGCTGTGCAAACAAAAAAATTAAATTTTTTATTTTCACGTACCACTGTCCCAAAAATCTGTCAGACCCCTGTGGGGCGTAAATGCTCACTGTACCCCTTATTACATTCCGTGAGGGGTGTAGTTTCCAAAATGGGGTCACATGTGGGTATTTATTATTTTTCATTTATGTCAGAACCGCTGTAAAATCAGCCACCCCTGTGCAAATCACCAATTTTGGCCTCAAATGTGCATAGTGCACTCTCACTCCTGAGCCTTGTTATGCGCCCGCAGAGCATTTTACGCCCACATATGGGGCATTTGCGTTACAAATTTTGGGGGTCTTTTTTTCCTTTTACCTCTTGTGAAAATAAAAAGTAAAGGGCAACACCAGCATGTTAGTGTAAAAAAATTTTTTTTTTTACACTAACAGGCTGGTGTAGACCCCAACTTTTCCTTTTCATAAGGGGTAAAAGGAGAAAAAGCCCCCCAAAATTTGTAACACAATTTCTGCTGAGTACGGAGATACCCCATATGTGGCCCTAAACTGTTTCCTTGAAATACGACAGGGCTCCAAAGTGAGAGAGCACCATGCGCATTTGAGGACTAAATTAGGGATTGCACAGGGGTGGACATAGGGGTATTCTACGCCAGTGATTCCCAAACAGGGTGCCTCCAGCTGTTGCTAAACTCCCAGCATGCCTGGACAATCAGTGGCTGTCCGGAAATGCTGGGAGTTGTTGTTTTGCAACAGCTGGAGGCTCCGTTTTGGAAACACTGCTGTACAATACGTTTTTTATTTTTATTGGGGGGGACAGTGTAAGGGGGTGTATATGTAGTGTTTTACTCTTTATTAGGTGGTAGTGTAGTGTAGTGTAGTGTTTTTAGGGTACATTCACACTGGCGGGTTATGGTGAGTTTCCCGCTAGGAATTTGCGCTGCGGCGAAAAATTTGCCGCAGCTCATACTTGAAGCAGGAAACTTGCTGTAAACCCGCCCGTGTGAATGTACCCTGTACGTTCACATGGGGGGGGGGGGAACCTCCAGCTGTTTCAAAACTACAACTCCCAGCATGCACGGTCTGTCAGTACATGCTGGGAGTTGTAGTTTTGCAACAGCTGGAGGCACACTGGTTGGAAAACCTTCAGTTAGGTTCTGTTACCTAACTCAGTATTTTCCAACCAGTGAGCCTCCAGCTGTTGCAAAACTACAACTCCCAGCATGCACGGTCTGTCAGTACATGCTGGGAGTTGTAGTTTTGAAACAGCTGGAGGCACACTGGTTGGAAAATACTGAGTTGGGTTCTGTTACCTAACTCAGTATTTTCCAACCAGTGTGCCTCCAGCTGTTGCAAAACTACAATTCCCAGCATGTCTGATCACAGAAGGGCATGCTGGGAGATGTAGTTATGCAACAGCTGGAGGTACGCAACTACAACTCCCAGCATGCCGAGACAGCTGTTTGCTGTGTGGGCATGCTGGAATTTGTAGTTTTGCAACATCTGGAGTGCTACAATTTAGAGACCACTAAACAGTGATCTCCAAACTGTGGACCTCCAGATGTTGCAAAACTACAACTCCCAGCATGCCCAGACAGCAAACAGCTGTGTGGGCATGCTGCGAGTTGTAGTTTTGCAAGATCTAGAGGGCAGTACAGAGATCACTGTGCAGTGGTCTCTAAACTGCAGACTTCCAGCTGTTGCAAAACTACAAATTCCAGCATGCCCACACAGCAAACAGCCCTCTAGATGTTGCTATGCAACTACTCACCGGCTTCCGTCGCATCCGGGAGCCGTCCTCTTCTGCCGCACGCCGCCCCAGATCTCCGTCGCCGCCGCCGATCCCCGTCGCTCCGCTGCCTCCGGAGGGGTAAGTGGACTCCGGCGCCGCTCCTCATCGGTTTCCCCGTTCTGCCCCGCCTATTGTGGGAGGGCAGGACGGGGAAAACGAAAGTAAACCCCTCCGCCCCTGATCTGCTATTGGTGGTCGCGTCTAGACCACCAATAGCAGAGATAGGAGGGGTGGCACCCATGCCACCTCACTCCTATCGCTTTAGGGGGATCGTGGGTGTCTTAGACACCCGCGATCCCCCTTCTATTCCGGGTCACCGGGTCACCATAGACCCGTAATGACCCGGAATCGGCGCAAATCGCAAGTGTGAATTCACTTGCGATTTGCGCCGATCGCCGACATGGGGGGGTCTAATGACCCCCCTGGGCATTTGCACGGGGTGCCTGCTGATAGATATCAGCAGTCACCCCGGCCCGGTCCCCGTCCGGCGCGCGGCGGGGGCCGAAATTCCCACGGGCGTATGGATACGCCATTCGTCCTTAAGTACCAGGACGCAAGGGCGTATGCATACGCCCTTCGTCCCCAACAGGTTAAAATTGAGACATTCGCCAGTGTATCCTTATATGAAGGACACACCAGAGCCCGCACACCAACGCCAAGGTTTCTCAAATGGCGCGGGACCTAACGCTAACCTACCTGTGCGTAATAAGCAAAAACCAGGGGCCAGTGGGCAATTACAGCAGCACTAGGTTTACATGCAGCCTGTTCCCAGTTCCCTCCAGTGTGACTGAGCACACATACAATGGGAGGAGGGAGAGACAGGCTACAAGCCCCACCCAAGTTGGCTGATATAGGTGCATGGCCTCACCGGTGCAACCTTAATGCTGCCTGGAAAATGTTCAAGGCGCATTAACATATGGAGTTTACACACCTCCAAGTATAAATTTTTAAACAACAACAAAAAACATGGTCTCAAATGGCTGGAGGTGCTCAACCCCAAATGCAGTTGTGCATATATATTGGGGGAGCAGATCCTGCCCTTGTAGTCCGTTGTAGGGGCGATCCCCAGCATAAAAATGCATACAATGGAGGATGCCTGCAGTGGACTACAAGTGCCACAATAGAATCCTACACCAGATAAACAGTGTGGATGTGTAACCATTAGAATAATAAAATACAGAAATTTAGGTGCACTACTGTGTTAGATGTATACAATGACATTGGCTCTCCCTCAACACTAATGTTAAAATTGAGACATTCGCCAGTGTATCCTTATATGAAGGACACACCAGAGCCCGCACACCAACGCCAGGGTTTCTCAAATGGCGCGGGACCTAATGCTAACCTACCTGTGCGTAATAAGCAAAAACAGGTAGGTTAGCGTTAGGTCCATTTGAGAAACCTTGGCGTTGGTGTGCGGGCTCTGGTGTGTCCATCATATAAGGATACACTGGTGAAAGTCTCAATTTTAACATCAGTCTTGGAAGAATGGCGTCATCTCTTGGAGGGCTCTGTACATCCGCTTACCATTTATTCTGACCACAAGAACTTGCTCTAACTACAGACTGCACATCGTCTCAACCCTCGGCAGACTCATTGGTCTCTGTTCTTCTCCAGATTTTACTTTTTTATTCACTTCCGTCCTGCAGAGAAGAATCTTCAAGCTGACATCCTATCTAGATCCTCTGATGTACAAGACCAGGAATCTCTACCTCAATATATTGTTCCTCCTGATCGTCTCATTTCTGCAGCACCAGCAAGTCTTCAGGACCTGCCTCCTGGGAAGACTTACATAACGCCACGTCCGAGACTCTGAGTCTTGAAATGACAAGACCAATCTCGCAACATTGCGTTGGAGAAGCCTGGTTGCCCGCCTGCTGCCTTTGGACTATGGCCCTGGGAGATTGGGCCCTTTAAAAACAGTATTCAGCCATACCAGAGTGTATGTCACTCATTCTGGCCCTTTAAATACAGTGGGGTTATTCGGTACTTGCCCTGTGTGAGCGGTGATACCCCAGATAGCAATGCCATGGAGCCCATTCATATAATGAAAGACTATGGGAAAGACTTTAGCTCCATGGCAATTGAACTGTATGTGTGCGGTCTGAGCACCATTTGATAATGTGCGCTCAGACCTAAGTTTGGAGGAAGGGAGGTATGGGTAAAGTGTGAAGGGCTTATGTTGAAGCCACTGCGATTGGCTACTGTCCACTATGTTCTACAGTCTTCCATCAGGTCCCCTAGGGGAGTGTCCACCTGGTGGAGACCTGCATAAATACCAGGCAGGTAGCCCCATTAAAGTCAGACCACTGCTTGACCCTCAACACAGAGCCTTGTCTCGTTCTTGGGGGAGATTCACTGTATGCTGATAGGGACTGACTGCCAGGAGTGTAAGCAGCTTGGGAGCTTTTCCTGTTCGTCTGCTAGCAGCTATTCGTGAGGTTCCAGTTCGGGAGTTCGGTGCATTCACTTATATCCAATTCGTGAGTTTTGGTGATTTTACAGTAGCTGTGCCTGTCTGTGAAAAGGGGATTATGGCCTAAACGGATTGTAACCCCTTGTCTGCTGAAACGGTCCGTTACAGGGTCAGTCCTCTCTGTTGGCCGGCCATGCCGGTATTCATAAGTCCTTGCAACTCATCTCCCAACAGTACTGGTGGCCAACTTTAAAACAGGATGTTGTTGACTTCGTCCGTTCTTGTTTGGTCTGTTCCCGGGACAAGACCCCCTATTCCAAGCCTGCTGGTCTACTACCTCCTTTGCCAGTTTTATAGCAGCCCTGGACCAATATAGCAATGGACTTTATTACTGACCTTCCTATACGGTCATTTGGGTTGTAGTGGACCGATTTTCTAAAATTGCTCATTTTGTGCCGCTACCAGGATTACCATCTGCACCGCAGCTTGCCAAGTTATTCCTTTGCCATATCTTCCACCTACATGGATTGCCTTCTCATATTGTCTCCGACCGAGGAGTCCAGTTTGTCTCGAACTTCTGGAAGGCCCTCCGCTCACGTCTCCAAGTTAAATTGGATTTTTCCTCAGGTTACCACCCACAATCCAATGGACAGGTCAAAAGGGTGAACCAAGTCCTGGGAGACTATCTTCGCCATTTTGTGTCTGCCTGCCAAGACGACTGAGCCGATTTACTACCCTGGGCCGAGTTTTCTTACAACCATAGGGATTTTAAATCCACTGGGACTTCACCTTTCTTTGTGGTCTATGGGCTTCATCCTCGCCCTCCTCTTCCCTTGTCTTCTTCCTCTAGAGTTCCCATGGCTGATGAACAAGTGCGGAATTTCGCCTCCATCTGGCAGAAGACTCGTCACTCCCTTCTATATGCCACGACCCGTTTGAAGTCGAAAGCGAACAAGAAAAGACACCCTCCTCCTGAATTCTCTCCTGGGGACAAAGTGTGGTTATCTTCCAAATATCCGCTTTAAGGTACTCTGTTATAAACTGGGCCCACGCTATCTGGGTCCCTATAAAGTCAAGAAATGACTTAATCCAGTGGCTTATTCCCTCCATCTACCCTCCTCTCTCCAGACCCCGAATTCCTTCCATGTGTCCCTCTTGAAGCCTGTCATCCACAATTGTTTTTCTCAAAGGGATATCTTGCTTTCTCCCATCTCTGGTACCTCTGATGTTTTTGTTGTTAAAGAAATCTTGGACTCCAAATTGGTCAGAGGAAAACGTTTTTTTCTTGTGGATTGGGAAGGATTCAGTCCGGAGAAGAGGTCTTGGGACTCTTTCTTAGCCGCAAAAGGGGGGGGGGGGTTTACTGTTACACTTCGTGCTCCGGCCGCATGCACACCGGCCGCGAGCGCATTGTCCCTCTCTCTCCGGCTGCCGGCGGTACCGGTATTCGAATTGCGGGACGTGCCCTCGCATTGCGGGATGCTTTTCCAACTGAATAGTTGGCTCCCAGTATGCATGTCTGGGGACTGGTTGCCCATTTCCTTCAACCACTCAGAAGTTAACATCATCAAGCTCACACAATAAACTAGCATCCCAATGATAGAAAACACTTTTAGGTATAGTAGACACTTTTGACTCTGTATCTATCAACGACTAAAACGGTACCTTCTACAACAATTTTTACATAGGGGCAGGAGGCGACATAAAGTGAGAGTTCTGAGGTCCTTTGGGGATTGGACCTGATGACTGTTTTCTGAGGGCTTGTCCTCGACCTCAGGGGAAATCCATTTAAATCCCAGCACTGCATTTTCCAATGTCCTGACTTACAATAAGTGCAAAAGGGCATTTGAGTCCCCAAGAGTCTATTGGGTGAAGGATTGCAGTAGTTGGGATTGTGGGGTGTAGGAACTGGGGCAGGTTTTCTGGGCAACCCCCTTCATGGTCAGAGGGAGCAGGCAGGGTAGCCAGCTCCTTTACAGCCTTGGTCAGTTGTTCAATGTCCTGCCTAACAGTCTGTAAGTCTGAGGCTGCAGCGACTGGCAAAGTAGATGACACTGGGGCGGGGGCTGGTGACTGTGGTGGTATAGGTCTAACTACCACCCCTAGTGGCTCTTGAACGGGTGTAAGGGGTGCACAAACTTCCTCTAACTCAGTCCCGGACTCAATTACTTTGATAGCCAGTCTCTTAAAAGCGGGGAATGACATGTTGGGGTTTTGGACCACTAATATTCTCAGCTGGACTTTGTCCCACTTATTAAGGGCCCCATCAATAAATCTGTCCATTAATATCTTGTTGCCCTGCTTGGGAGTTATACCATCTAATTTTTGGACAGTCTCTAGGGCATTCTGCAGGGCTATGGCATATGCACTTAAGGCTTCACCTGGCTTTTGTCGCCTTTCATACAGCCGGAGATGTATCTCTGGCGGAGAGAGTGACTCAAATATCTGGTACAGTCCTTCAAAGTCCTTCAAATCTACAGTCGCCTTCTCGGAGGCTGGCCAGGTGCGAACTTCCTCTAATGCTGGTCCCTGAAGTTGTCCTGTGAGCAATTGCACCTGTTGGTTTGGAGGGAAAGTGTAAATGACAAACAAACTCTGGATCCTCTCTTTGAAATCCCTCAAGGTGAAGGGGTCTCCATTGTAAGTAGGGAGGACAGGGTTCCCCATGAATACCGGTGCAGACCCTGGAACACCAGGACTGTAGATGCTGACAGCAGGCAGGGCTGGCAAGATTCTGGCTTCTGGGGAAGGTGATGATCTCCCTGCTGGATATGAAGGGGCGCTGTCGCCTGGTTGATCTGGAGAGCTGGGTTCTGACATCCTGTTGAATTTTGAGTGCGCTGTCGCTTTAAGCAAAATAAGGTGCGTTCTCCTTTAAGATGCTTACTGCAGCACAGCAGCGGCTTTGACTTGATTGACGGGGGTACTGTAATGGATGCTCGTCCTCTATTTTGCAGGCACCCAGTTGTAATTCATCATGCGACCAGACTTGAGGGCACTAATGGGTTAATACTGATAGCCACTGGCACAAGAGACATGATACTGACAATCGTTGGTGTTTGCAGAGTCTGCGCCGCAGCAGGTGCTTGACAGGTAACAATATGGCTCCGCCCAGGGAACTTCTTGTTTTGGTCCGGTTGGCGAAATCTTTCCCTGTGCAACACAGGACGGCTCTTTGGTTCCTCCTCGCAGCACTTAAGAGGCACCACCGCTGGGGCCTGATGGGGCGGTGCTGCGACTGCTTGCACGTGCGGGAAACACCGGATTAAATTAACCCTTTCAGGTACCACCTCTATACAGTTAACACAGTTCACAGTAGCAGATAACAGTCTTTTCTTCACCTCCCCCTCTATTTCAAAAGTGCCTCGGGTAAAACACTTTCCACTGGTAAAGTCCCGTACACTTACTGACGCAAATTTTTTTCGCTTCGGCATGCGTTTTTTACTGACAATACTGGACACAGTTTAGACTGGGGAGCACAACCGTTCTTTTCGTAGGACACCAAAAGTTGGGGTATGGGGTGTGAGATGCAGGGCAGATGAAATTACCCTAGGGACAGATGGCATTAACCCCTATGATGCCAGGGTGTGGCTTATCCTCAATACCACCCAAAGGTATACAGCATGGGGGCAATAATGACTCCGACACTGAGTTACGGACAACGGTAACTTTACTAAGGTTAGACAGGTGGAAAAGTCTATATAGTTCAGCCAGGCCCACGAAGGTGACCAGTGACTTCAGATACCTTAAGGGCTTGCCGGGACTTGTAATAGAGGTGGGCAATTTAGTGCAGGCCACTTTGACTAGACAGATGACTTTGACTTGACTGACTTGTAACTGACAAGACTGTGGCTTACTTGCAAGTTTGTAGCTTGTGGCTGCAGACTGGACTTGAGGCCTCCTATGACTCTGGACACACACTTTGGCATGACTTGACTGGACCTAAGCAAAGACTAAGAGAGCATGCAGAGGCTCCACCCAGGGCTTATATGGGGGGAGGCTCTGGTGGGGTCGCATTGATCACTGATACCTCCTGGGTAACAATCACATGACAAATCACATGGTAAACAGTCTTAAAGGTAGAACACTCTTACATATATAACATAGGGATTATATACAATTACAATAAACAGATGCAGAGGGGAGGGGGGCCCCAGGGGACACTGCAGGAGGCTGCCTGACAGAGCAGCAAGGGTGAGGGGTAACACCTCCCATACTGGGCCACCACCACTGCATAATGAGATTTTGCCTATGCGCCAATACATATTGCAAGCCTGGACTTCTTAATTCACTGTACGTTGAGACTTTACCAGGACTGTCTTTTGCTTCATTTAGGGCTAAATATTGAACAGAGTAAAGCGGACAGTCATGTACAAGAAGCCACACAAAGGTGGGAAAGAAGTTCCAGATATCCCCACTCTTCTGCGGGCTTTCTTTGGGTGTGACACTGTTCGCAGGACTATGATAACAACAAGCTTGGCAGGCCAGTTTGTTTTCTGGAACAAATAGGAAAGTTCCTATTCTTACAACTGGAAACTCGCCTGGTAGTACAAGGAAGTTCTTAAAGAGGTTCTCCAGTGCTCCAGCATTCTGAACACTTTGTTCGGCTGTGCTCCTGTGACGTCACTGCCATGCCCCTTATGATATCACGTCACAACCCCTCCATTCACGTCTATGGGAGGGGGCGTGTAATATCAGACAGGAGAGAGCACAGTAGAGTACTGTCAGACAGGAGAGAGCACAGACGAGTACTATCAGACAGGATAGAGCACAGAGGAGTGCTATCGGACAAGAGAGAGCACAGGGAAGTACTGTCAGAAAGGAGAGAGAACAGAGGAGTATGATCAGACAGAAGAGATCACAGAGGAGTCCTATCAGACAGGAGAGAGCACAGAGGAGTAACACCAGACAGTAGAGAGCACAGAGGAGTACTATCAGACATGAGAGAGCATAGTGGAGTAATATCAGACAGGAGAGAGCACAGTAGAGTACTGTCAGACAGGAGAGAGCACAGAAGAGTACTGTCAGACGGGAAAGAGCATAGAGGAATCCTATCAGACAGGAGAGAGCACAAAGGTGTACTATCAGACAGGAGAGAGAACAGAGGAGTACCATCAGACAGGAGAGAGCACAAAGGAGTCCTATCAGAAAGAAGAGAGCACAGAGGAGTCCTATCACACAGGAGAGAACACAGAGGAGTACTATCAAACATGAGAGAGCACATAGGAGTAATATCAGACAGGAGAGAGCACACAGGAGTACTATCAGACAGGAGAGAGAATAGAGGAGTGCTATCAGACAGAAAAGAGCACAGAGGAATACTGTCAGACAGGAGAGAGCACAGAAGAGTACTGTAAGACAGGAAAGCACAGAGGAGTACTATCAGACAGGAGAGAGCACTTAGGAGTCATATCAGACAGGAGAGAGCACAGAAGAGTACTATCAGACAGGAGAGAGCACAGAGGAGTACTATCAGACAGGAGAGAGCACAGAGGAGTCCTATCAGACAGGAGAGAGCACAGAGGAGTGCTATCGGACAAGAGAGAGGACAGAGGAGTAATACCAGACAGGAGAGAGCACAGAGGAGTACTATCAGACATGAGAGAGCATGGTGGAGTAATATCAGACAGGAGAGAGCACAGAGGAGTACTATCAGACATGAGAGAGCATAGTGGAGTAATATCAGACAGGAAAGAGCACAGTAGAGTACTGTCAGACAGGAGAGAGCACAGACGAGTACTATCAGACAGGATAGAGCACAGAGGAGTGCTATCGGACAAGAGAGAGCACAGAGAAGTACTGTCAGAAAGGAGAGAGAACAGAGGAGTATGATCAGACAGAAGAGAGCACAGAGGAGTCCTATCAGACAGGAGAGAGCAAAGAGGAGTAATACCAGACAGGAGAGAGCACAGAGGAGTACTATCAGACATGAGAGAGCATAGTGGAGTATTATCAGACAAGAGAGAGCACAGTAGAGTACTGTCAGACAGGAGAGAGCACAGACGAGTACTATCAGACAGGATAGAGCACAGAGGAGTGCTATCGGACAAGAGAGAGCACAGAGAAGTACTGTCAGAAAGGAAAGAGAACAGAGGAGTATGATCAGACAGAAGAGAGCACAGAGGAGTCCTATCAGACAGGAGAGAGAACAGAGGAGAAATACCAGACAGGAGAGAGCACAGAGGAGTACTATCAGACATGAGAGAGCATAAGGGAGTAATACCAGACAGGAGAGGGCACAGAAGAGTACTATCGGAGAGAGCACAGAGGAGTGCTATCAGACAGGAGAGAGCACAGAGGAGTACTTTCAGACAGGAGAGAGCACTGAGGAGTACTATCAGACAGGAGAGAGCACAGAGGAGTACTATCAGACATGAGAGAGCACAGAGGAGTCCTTTTTTACAGGAGAGAGTACAGAGAAGTGCTATTGGACAGGAAAGAGCACAGAGAAGTACTGTCAGAAATTAGAGAGCACAGAGGAGTATGATCAGACAGAAAAGAGAACAGAGGAGTCCTATCAGACAGGAGAGAGCACAGAGAAGTAATACCATACAGGAGAGAGCACAGAGGAGTACTGTCAGACAGGAGAGAGCACAGACGAGTACTATCAGACAGGAGAGAGCACAGACGAGTACTATCTGAGACAGGAGAGAGCCCAGAGGAGTACTTTCAGACAGGAGAGAGCACAGAGGAGTACTCTCAGACATGAGAGAGCACAGAGGAGTCCTATCTTACAGAATAGAGCACAGAGGAGTGCTATCAGACAGGAAAGACCACAGAGGAGTACTATCAGACAGGAGGTAGCACAGAGGAGTCCGATCAGACAGGAGAGAGCACAGAGGAGTCCTATTAGACAGGAGAGAGAACAGAGGAGTACTATCAGACAGGAGAGAGAACAGAGATGTCCTATCTTACAGGTGAGAGCACACAGGAGTGCAATGAGACAGGAGAGTAAACAGAGGAGTACTATCAGACAGGAGAGAGCACAGAAGAGTACTGTCAGACAGGAGAGAGCATAGAGGAATCCTATCAGACAGGAGAGAGCACAGAGGAGTACTATCAGACAGGAGAGAGCACAAAGGCGTTCTATCAGACAGGAGAGAGCACAAAGGAGTCCTATCAGACAGGAGAGAGCACAGAGGAGTGCTATCAAACATGAGAGAGCACATAGGAGTAATACCATACAGGAGAGAGCACACAGGAGTACTATCAGACAGGAGGGAGCACAGAGGAGTCCGATCAGACAGGAGAGAGCACGGAGGAGTCCTATTAGACAGGAGAGAGAACAGAGGAGTACTATCAGACAGGAGAGAGGACAGAGGAGTCCTATCTTACAGGAAAGAGCACACAGGAGTGCAATGAGACAGGAGAGACAACAGAGGAGTACTATCAGACAGGAGAGAGCACAGAAGAGTACTGTCAGACAGGAAAGAGCATAGAGGAATCCTATCAGACAGGAGAGAGCACAAAGGCGTACTATCAGACAGAAGAGAGCACAGAGGAGTACCATCAGACAGGAGAGAGCACAAAGGAGTTCTATCAGAAAGAAGAGAGCACAGAGGAGTCCTATCACACAGGAGAGAACACAGAGGAGTACTATCAAACATGAGAGAGCACATAGGAGTAATATCAGACAGGAGAGAGCACACAGGAGTACTATCAGACAGGAGAGAGAATAGAGGAGTACTATCAAACATGAGAGAGCACAGAGGAGTAATACCAGACAGGAGAGAGCACATAGGAGTACTATCAGACAGAAAGGAACACAGAGGAATGCTATCAGACAGGAGAGAGCACAGAAGAGTACTGTAAGACAGGAGAGCACAGAGGAGTACTATCAGACAGGAGAGAGCACTTAGGAGTCATATCAGACAGGAGAGAGCACAGAGGAGTGCTATCAGACAGGCGAGAGCACAGAGGAGTCCTATAAGACAGGAGAGAGCACAGAGGAGTCCTAACAGACAGGAGAGAGAACAGAGGAGTCCTATCTTACAGGAGAGAGCACAGAAGAGAGCAATCAGACAGGAGACCACAGAGGAGTACACAGGAGAGAGCACAGAAGAGTACTGTAAGAGAGGAGAGCACAGAGGAGTACTATCAGACAGGAGAGAGCACAGAGGAGTACTATCATACATGAGAGAGCACTGAGGAGTCATATCAGACAGGAGAGCGCACAGAGGAGTACTATCACACAGGTGCAGTGGCGGATCCAAGGGGGGGGGGGACGGGGCAATTGCCCCCCCCCCCCCCCCCCGATACTATATTAGTGATGAGCGGGAGCTGTCAGCCCCGGCTTCACTGTCCCCTCACCTGCTGCGTGTGAACCGCCGGGGACACCATTCTCTGCAGGACACCATTCTCTGCAGGCCACGCGGGCTGCCTGTCAGTGCCGAAAATGCTCCGGTCTCAGCATCATTCAGTCTGCAGCCATTACACTGTCTCACCCCTCTGTGTTTCCAGCAGGCCGGGCTTAGCTTACTGCCCTCCACCACAGGCCCGGACATCCACCCAATGCCTCCAGACCCCCCTGCCCACCCTGATGCTGCCCTTCATGGTAAGTAACTTTGGGGAGGACGAGGAAGGTGTGGGGGGGGGGGGGTCAGGAGACAGTGAGAGGTAAAGGGGGGCTCTTATCAGTGTTTCCCAGCAGAGGCCTCTAACTGTAGTAAAACTACAACTCCCAGCTTGTATTTGTCTTTGTGGGCATACTGGGAGTTGTAGTTTTACAACAGCTGGAGGCACCCTGGTTGGGGAACACTGATCTATCTGTCTATTTATCTCCCATCTATCTCTCATATCTATGTATCTATCTATCTATATCATATCTATCTATCTATCTCATATCTATCTATCATCAATCTATCTATTTCATATCAATCTATCTATATATCTCCTAACTATCTCAAATCAATCTATCTCCTATCTATCTATCTATCTATCTCATATCAATCTATCTCATATCTATCTATCTATCTATCTATCTCATATCTATCTATCTATCTATCTATCTATCTCATATCTTTCTATATATCTATCTATATCATATCCATCTATCCATCTATCTATCTCATATCTATCTATATATCTATATCATATCTATCCCACTCCTGCCAGCATCTATTTTTCATTTACTTACAGCCTATTTAGACGCCGAGACAGAGGATAACTTATAGTTTGTGGGGGATCCGAGCGCTAGGACCCCCTACAATCTCCCAAACAGGGCCCCTGCAGTCTGCTGGAAGGGGGTGCTGAACCCTGCACGGAGCTACCTGCAGGGGAAATTGGAATGGCCACTTCCGGTAGACTGACAGGGCCCCGTTATGTGCCCCTCACTTATAATGCCCCCCTGTCATGTGCCTCTCACTTATAATGCCCCCCTGTCATGTGCCTCTCACTTATAATGCCCCCCTGTCATGTGCCCTGACTTATAATGCCGCCCTGTCATGTGCCCCTGACTTATAATGCCCCCCTGTCATGTGCCCCTCACTTATAATGCCCGCCTGTCATGTGCCCCTCACTTATAATGCCCTCTGTCATGTGCCGCTAACAAATAATGTGCTCTGATTTATAATGCCCTCCTTTTATGTGCCCCTTACTTAAAATGCCCCCTGAGGGTGCAGGACAGGAGGCATTATATGTGAGGGCAACATAACGGGGCATTATAAGTCGAAGCACATTATATATTAGCGGCTCAAAACAGGGGGGCATTATAAGTGAGGGGCACATGACAGGGGGGGCATAATAAGTGAGGGCCACATGACAGGGGGGCATAATAAGTGAGGGCCACATGACAGGGGGCATTATAAGTTAGGGGCACATGACAGGGGGCTCCTCACATATAATGACCCCCTGTTATGTGCCCCTCACATTTAATGCCCCCTGTCATGTGCCCCTTACTTAAAATGCCCCCTGAGGGTGCAGGACAGGGGGCATTATATGTGAGGGGAACATAACGGGGCATTAAATGTGAGGGGCACATGAAGGGGGCATTAAATGTGAGGGGCACATAACAGGGGGCATTAAATATGAGGGGCGCATGACAGGGGGCATTAAATGTCAGGGGCACATGAAGGGGGCATTATAAGTTAGGGGCACATAACAGGGGGCATTAAATGTGAGGGCACATTACAGGGGGCATTAAATGTGAGGGGCACATGACAGGGGGGCATTATAAGAGAGGGGCACATAACAGACCCTCACTTATAATGCCCCCCTGTCTTGGGCCCCTCACTTATAATGCCCCCCTGTCTTGGGCCGCTAACATATAATGTACTTCAACTTATAATGCCCCCTGTCATGTGCCCCTCACATATAATGCCCCCTGTCATGTGCCCCTAACATATAATGTGCCCTGTCTTATAATGCCCCCCTGTTATGTTCCCTTCACTTATGATGCCCCCTGAGGGAGCAGGATTGGGGGGCATTATATGTGAGGGGAACATTGCAGGGGCATTATATGTGAGGGGCACAGCACAGGGGGCATTATATGGTAGGGGCACCGGACAGAGGACATTATTATTATGAAGGGGAACAGGACAGGTCATAGTTATATGTGGGGGCACAGGATGGGGCATTACTACTATATATGAGGGGCACAGAGTATAAGGAATTTCTGGGGTAGTACGGTTTTCTTTAGCCACAATACATCACGGTATTGTATTCAGAGGGATATTTAGAGCGTACAGTGTGTGGTAGTATTATATTCAGAGGGTACAGTGTGTGGAAGTATTATATTCTGAGGGTACAGTGTGTGGGCAGTATTATATTCAGGGGTACAGTGTGTGGCAGTATTATATTCTGGGGTACAGTGTGTGGCAGAATTATATTCTGAGGGTACAGTGTGTGGCATTATTATATTCTGAAGGTACAGTGTGTGGCAGTATTATATTCTGAGGTTACAGTGTGTGGCAGTATTATATTCATTGGGTACAGTGTGTGGCAGTATTATTCAGTGGGTACAGTGTCTGGCAGTATTATATTCATTGGGTACAGTGTGTGGGCAGTATTATATTCAGTTGGTACAGTGTGTGGCAGTATTATATTCAGTGGGTACAGTGTGTGGCAGTATTATATTCAGAGGGTACAGTGTGTGGCAGTATCATATTCAGTGGGTACAATGTGTGGCAGTATTATATTCAGTTGGTACAGTGTGTGCCAGTATTATATTCAGAGGGTACAGTGTATGGCAGTATTGCATTCAAAGGGTAAAGTGAGTTGTAGTATATTCGGAGGGTACAGTGTGTCAGAATTATGTTCAAAGGATATGGTGTTTGGGAGTATTATAATAATACTTTTTTCATATAGAGGATCAGAATCCGCTGACACAGTGAAGAGCCATCCGGGCGTCAAGTTATGCAGCGAGAATATTTAGCTGGACCCGGTGGTATGTACCATCTGAATTAGATAAGGAAAGCCTATAGAGAAGATGTCACCTGTAGTCACTGATATCATTGTGTATTGTCCTGAATGTCCCATCAAAGCTGTAGTCACTTGTAAGTTTTGCAGTAATGATGGGTGAAACAACAACTCCCAGCATCTCCTCACCACTACTTAGGTCATACTAGGAGCTGTAGTTTTAAATGGTAAAAACTTCTTTAGCGCTTTCCCATTCTGTGGCAATTGGTGTATTTGATTATTATACTGGATACATTTAATAATATTGTAAGTTCTTTAAACAACACCTTATTTTCTGTCCGCCAACGCAAAATTCTCCAATAGTGCCCCTCCCGAGACTAGACTCTGGATCCGCCCCTGCACAGGAGAGAGCACAGAGGAGTGCTATCAAATAGGAGAGAACACAGAGGAGTACTTTCAGAAAGGAGAGTGCACAGAGGAGTGCTATCCCATCCTCACTTACTGGACTTTGTCCATGCCTGTGCTTCAGCTTGGATAAAGCCATCATTTTATAAGCCATGATTTCTATACAAAAGAAATGACATTTTCTCATCAAGTACATTAGAAACGTTAATGTTTTGTCAAGTTGTACAACATATAAAAAGTT